>NC_051085.1:29382017-29629517 GCF_004664715.2 Peromyscus leucopus | reverse complement strand
CTTAGGAAATATGCAAAAGATGGCAAAAATCACCTATATAAAATTAAACAGTTTTTTTTTTCTTAAAATTTCTGTGTAAATAATGCTAATCGGTTAAGTAACAATGTAGTCAGTTAATTAACATCAATTTAGTCTAAAGCATTTCTTTTATATACAGATACCATGCTATCTTAAGAACAGAAATATAGTGTTATATATCATAATAATCTTTTTAGTGTTTTCTTTTTACCAATGTGAAGGAGATTTTCATTAAAACTTAAGAAATGTGGGATTGTTTCTAATTCATGTCACATCCTTAATTTCACATTGAGTCATAGGACGAATTCTATTGTCAGTATTTCTTGGTGGCCTGTGCAGCATCCACAGCGTGCTTGCCGGCTCTGTCTCTCTTGCATGTGTGTGAGTACATGGATATGTATGAGTGTTCACAGGTGTGTGAGTGCACATGAACATAGGTGTGGGTGCCTGTGGAGGCCAGAGGTCAACACTGAGTGTCTTTCTCACTCTTTCTCCACCTATGTATTCACACAGGGTCCCTCAGAACCCAGAGTTCTCTGATTAGGCTGTTCTAGCTAGCCAGCTTGCTCTGGGAATCCCCATTCTGCCTCTGGAGCACTGGCTTGTAGGCTGCCACCCTGCCTGCCCATAGTATTCACATAGATGCTGGTATCCAAACTCCATTCTCATGCTTTCTGGGTCAAGTGATTTCCCCACTAAGCCATCACCTCAGCCACCACTTGTCAGTTCTCAATGACACCCAGGCTTCTTTTTTGGAACCATATCTTTTGGTAAGTAGATACTTCATCTGGAAGGCTATAGGTGTAGTTGACATCATCTTAACTGCCAAGACTACAGACAGGGCTTTACTTGAACCAGCCAGTCTAATCATGATTTGTTTCAGTGTTGGTTCAGGAGAGAAACCCTGTCTCAGTCATCAATTGGCGTATGGCTTTCCCTCCAACCTGTGATGCACATTGAGCAAGATGTAGAACAGCATTCTTTGATGGTGAAGCCAGACCCTAAAGGAAACATTTTCATCCTATGATGAATGACATCTTCCACACAAAGGCATGAATTCATAGAGTCCTTCCTTCCTGTATTCACTCAGAATGCATCTGCTGAGTGCTTTCTGAATGCTGGGCCCTGATTGAGAGCAAAATCTCATGCAATAGTTTCTAATATTGTCAGTAACAAAGTAGTTGATCATTTTCCGTACTTAATTAGAAGCAAAGTGTATCTTTTAAAATTTCATCCTGGTGTCTAGGAAGACTTGTTTTTTCCATCCCAGAATTTTAGTTCCAGGAGGAAATCAAGACAATGAAAACAATGCATAAAAAGTTCCTTTCAAACTTCTCCAATCGACAGTTTTCCTACTCTGCTCACCACAATGCTGAGAGGCCTCGGAAACACAAATGATGCTGTGTTCAGACTGAGTACTTGACCCTGGAAAGATGAATGACCAGACCCACTTACCATAGGATTATAAGGGTCAGGTAGTTTAAAAAGAAATTACAATCTGAATCGAAGCAAGGATGAACAGAGTTGCTATTGAGCGATGGATTAGCGAATAAGCCTAACCCTGTGAAGAGAGGTTGGTGTCAGGGAAACTGCCTGTTGTTGGAGACCAGCAAAGCTCTCGCAATAAAACCAGCAGTAAGGGAGCTAGCTTTTATCAGCAATGTCTTTGCCCACATGTTTAGAGCTCTTCAGAGACTAGGATTAGAATTTTAAAGTTCTGGTTATGATGACAGCACCACTTGAAATTCACAAGGTTATTAAACTCACACCAACACTGATATTCAAATGACCTTTCCTTATTTCAAAATAATGAATAAAATATTAGTTAAGCTTTTCTTGATTATTTCTGAGTCCTTTGTTTTGTGGGTGCCCTTTGAGGGGTATTTACTTAGTCTGGCTAATTTAGCACTGATTACATTTCAAGTACCTACTAATCTTGCCATAATTTTACAAAATCTATGTGGAGATTTTAATATAACAAATAATAACATAATGCTATTTAGAAAGGAATTTGATCATTTATAGGAAACAATATGCTTTGGCTTGGGCTCCTCTGGGCTTATTGTATTGAATGGATAGAATACACCCTTCAACCTTACATACATCATTGTTTTTGCAATGATCAAGAGATATGGGTTTAGAAAAAACAGTGTAGGTATGCCAGCCAGCTTTCTGTCGCTGTCACAGAACACCTGAGATAAGTTACCTTAAAGGAGAGAAGGGTTATTTTGGCCCACATTCTCAAAGGTTCAACCCCTTGTCACTTGAGCCTGTCAGTTAGGGCTTGCAACAGGCTGGCCTTTGGGGCAAGGAACAAAACTGCTTACATCATGGTGGCTGCCAAACTGTGAGAGAAAAGAGGAAGAGGCCAAGGCCCCCACACATTCTTTAGGAACATACCTCAGTACCCTCCAACCCTACCTTCTGAATGACTATCTTCCAGTAATGCCACCAGCTGTGGAAAAGGCCCTCAACAGAAGAGCTTCAGGGGGATATGTAAGATCCAAAGCATACTGTAGGTGTTATGGTCCATGGTGTGAGATCCATGTGTAGATCAAGTGTGGTCATAAAGAACACGCAAGTGGGAAAGGATCACTCCAAATTCAGGGCATGCCTCTTGTCTGCAAGTTTAACTTCCTAGATGTGGTTGGATGGGCCTCAGAGAAGATGACCAAGTAAAGCAGAATGCTTGAAGGTCTTTCCTCATCCTCCAAGCTGTTTGTGATTTGTTACAGACATTTGTTCCTGCCTTTTGTTTCTGTTTCTTTAAAAGAAAAATCCTAGTATTAAGAGCATATTAAAAGATACATTGCTCCCACCTAATGCTTCCCATAGACAATTGATTATTATTATTTTTCTAACAACCTTAGCATGAACTCTTTGCAACAGAACAAAGAGAGATGGAAATATTGGATGAATTGTTGGCTGGGAAACATTTGACAGAGCAAGATCTTGAAGCAAGCAGAAGTATTACCCTCAGCAGAGGAACAAAATCTCTTGTTCCCTCACCTTATCTTATATTTCAGTACATCTTACCTATTTTTATTTAGGATGGTTTTGAAATTATCTAAGCTTAACAGCATAATTAAATTTTATGTAATGATAATTCTGTTTGTATATAGGTACTCTTTTTCACTGATATAAAAAATGATGAAAAAACTATGTGTCTGTGTTAAAAAGTATTGGTATGTGAGTTTGAGCCAAGGGAAGCTAAAGCAGGAAAGTCTCAAGTTCCAAGCCAACCATAGTATGTCCCAGGCCAGCCTCAGCTACACGATAAGACCCTGTGTCATTTACAAAGAATTATAACATCTAAAAGGCAATAAGCAATTACTGTAATATACAATTCTAATAGAATAAGTGACTCCCACATGGTGTGGAAATGTGCTTGACAAAATTCAACATCCATTCATAATAAAGCTCTCAATGAACTGGGATGACAAGGAAACACAATCTGACAAAGAATATTGTTGAAAAACTCAGAAGAAACACCATACATAATGTTGAGGGACCAAATGTTTGAGACTCAGAGTGGAAACAACTAGGCGTTTTTACCACTTCCATGGAACGTCAGAGCAGGCTTCAGTTGAGAAAAGGAAATACAAAACATCCAAGTGGGAGATGATGAAGCAAAGCTTCATGACCTGCCAAGAACAGTGTACAGAAAATCCAATGGGCTCTATAAAATGGGAGCTGGGATTCCCGCACAGAACTGTGAAAGGTGGAGCATCTGCTGACAGGAAGGGAACAGCGGGCTACTGACACATCTCTGTTCCCTGAGGGGTGCAAAATGAAAATGTGGTCCATATACACCATGGGATATTTTTCAGCTATAAAGAAAAATGAAATAATGAAATAGAACTAGAAAAGATTGCATTGAATGAGGTAGCCCAGAACCATACAGACAAACTGACTCACATGTCCTTTCTCATTGGCGTTCCTAGCTGCACATCTTTAGATGTGTATGACCTGGAGTAATGGCTTTGTTTTTTATGCTCTTGAGGAGCATTTTGCTGAAACTCTGATGCTTGGCACCTTATTCCTGTTCCCTCTAACCCTATAACACTCTTCACTCTTGTCCTGAGCAAGGCCTTCACAGGAAGAAGCATGAGAAACTGGGAATGTGAGAGGTAAGGGCAGTAATAGTCACTAATGCATTCTTTTCAAAATGTGACCAACCCCACATCCCTTTTATGAAACTGATGAAATTTCACTGAAGTCCCCCCCCCAATTTAAACCAGTACAGGAAAAACAAAATAAAACAACAACAGAAAAACCCTATTTGAATGAAAATGTCCTTATGAAACTCATCACGGTGTGCAATGAATATATGCCAACAGGATTTTGTTTTTGTTTTTGCTTTTGTTTTTTTTTTTAAGTCTTCCATTATATAGAGTTTAAAAAAAGTACTTCAAAGTTGTCTTTTGTTCTTAATTTGTTAAAATACTTGGTAGATTTATGTAACATCCAGAAAAGAAAGATTTTCTTTTGTCCCCACTGAGGAAAAAAAATCACCAATTCCTGATTTAAAGATATCAATTACACACTGTAAATTCCAATATGTCCTTCTAGGTATAGTTTCTTTAGGAAAAAGTATTATTATTAATTAGCTCTTATACTACAACAAATGAATTAAAAGTCAGAAAAATTCTGGCTTTGAGTTTTTACATCTATCATCTGTGCTTTTGGGAGATGAAAAGTTAAAAAAAAACATTTAAAACAGAAATAATGCCTGAAGTGGTGCTGCATGCCTATATCCCAGCAATTGGGAAACAGAAGCAGAGAATTCTGGCAAGTATGATGATAGCCTGTGCTACACAATAAGGACCAGACCAGTCAGTCAGCGTTAGACAATAAGACCTTACCTGACCCAAAAGGATCAATTAACACATGTCCTGGTGTGGAGGTACATATTGGTATAGGAGGTGAGCTTTCACTGTGTGTTCCACTTCTAAATACAAGTGCAGATTCTGTTTTACCCAAGCGTTCAATCTGTGGGCATACATCCACCACACATAGCTCATGACTCTGGAAACTCAATGGCTGGTTAGAGATCATATTTCCCTATCAACTTGATCCCCAGAGATGAGATGAATTGAGGGCTTTTTCCCCCACCTCCCCAAAATGTATTCCTGGGTACTTTTCATATTCTTTGCCTAAGGTCAAAGTGTTCCTGTTGCTCTCCTACCAGTTGGAAACACCTAGGTTTTATGACATTGCTGTACTATCTGAACATTCTGTGGGTATTCAAGTGTCAACACATTTGTGTCATGCCTGAGTTGAAGTCTTCATGGGTCACATGAGTCCATCGTCTCCCTTACACTGACAGCGTAGCAGCTTTTAAAAAGGGGGGTGAATTCCTAAGAGCTAAGGTGTGAGAACAAAGTAGCCACTGGCCAACAGAACAATGCATAAAGGGATGCATAATTGTATACAAAATATACAATGTTTTATTCAGCAATAAAGAAAAATGCAATTACATCACTTGCAGGTAAAAGAATAAAAGGATTGTGGTGGTTTGAATAAAAATGGCCCCTGAATACTCATAGTTTTGAGTCACCACCAAGGAGAGGCACTATTCGAAAGGATTATAAGGATTAGGAGGTATGGCTTTGCTAGAGGATGTGTGTCTCTAGTGGTGGGGTTTGAGGTTTCAAAAAGCTTACCCCAGGCCCAGTCTCGCCTCTCTCTGCCTACAGATCGGGATGTAGCTCTCAGCCACTGCTCCAGGACCTGCCTGAACGCTGCCATGTCCCTTGCTGTGACGATAATGGACTAAGCCTGTGAAACTCAGCAAGCTCCCAGTTAAATGTTTCCTTTAAAAGAGTTGCCTCGGTCATGGTGTCTCTTCACAACAGTAGAACAGTGACAAAGACAAGGATGGAACTAGAGGTCATCATGTTAAGCAAAATAAGTCAGACTCAGACAAATACACTTTCTCTCATACATAGAATCTAGTGGGGGGGGATGCTGTTATGAGGAAGGAACAGGGCTAAAGAGAAGGGGATCAAGAAAGGGAATGGGGAACAGAAATATGTATTAGCTCTCTTGTGGAATCTCTCTCTCTGTGTGTGTGTGTGTGTGTGTGTGTGTGTGTGTGTGTGTGTGTGTGTAGAGAGGACTGACTGGGAGAAGGGAAGGAGATAATAAGAGAGTGAGAAGAGGGATGCGGAGGGGCAATGTGAGGAGGTGAAGATGAACATAATACAATCATTTATATCTGAGCATGACACAATGAAACACATTGTTTTATTCAATAAATACAAAAAAATTTTAAAAGTTTTAACTCAACACCTTGATCAGAAGGGAGCATGTGGCTCCCTTTTCTTCAAACTAGGAACTTCCTGTAGAGCAAGCTCTCCCCCTTGACAGAAGGTCCTGTGCTTGGCACAGAAAAGGATCATCTTCTCTTCTGAGCTTCGGAAGAGGTCTCACTAGAATTAAACAGACTATAGGTTTAATGGAAAGTATAAGTGAGCAGATGACTCTTCTTCCTATTTGAAGGCCCGTGAGTAACATTAGTTGACCAGGCTGTGTGTTATACTTGCTGTGTTCATTTTGGTTCCTTGGAAGTGTGCTTTTGGATGTTGTGGGTACATGTGGCTCTTGCTATATTTAGCCATGCTTACAGAGCTTCCTTTACAATCTTAGGGGTCGTAGGAAAGAAAACTTGCTTTAAGTGATTGATAGTTTTGAGGGTATTTGTATGGTATTATAATTTTTAAACATTAATGTTTAAAGGATAAATAACTCTGAAATAGAGTTAATTATATATATAGTTTCAAATATACTATCAAAAGTTTCCCTAAGACAGAGCTTGAAAGATTGAATGGCATGTTTGTTTTTCTCAGTTAGAAAACTTACTGTTTAAAAACTGGATAGTCCACATTACTTGGCATCTAGTTTGAATCAGTTGACTAGAGGAGAAATGAAGATGGGTACACAAGATATTCTACAGGGGGAAGTCAGTAAGATTAATCAAGTCAATTATACATCTAATATCATTTAAGACCATCACTGATATATGACAGATGTTAAGTACCTAAAATAACCCAGATATAAGATGTCAGTAGCTATGAAATGGTTCTACAATTTAGAAAGAAGAGAGAAAATGAGGTGTTCATTGCTTCCAGCCTCGTATTTTGTTCAAAACGATTTGTGCAGTGGCAATTACTATTTAATTTGGCTCCATTGGAACAAAGAACACGACTGAGTAGCAACTTTTGACATTTAAAAATCAATACTGTTTACATTTAAGATAATCTGCCTGAAGTTTTTCTCCCATAAATTCAAAGACATTTATAAACACTTGGGTAAGTTCTGTTGTATGTTCATATTACTGTCCTTCAATTATATTTTTCCTAAAGTTCAACAACTGTAAGCAGGATAAATGAAGCCATCTGTTCATGGCAGGCAATGATCATAATTCTTATTTATGCTATACTTTAGTTCAAAGCCTTTCTTCAGAAGAAAGATGACTTTACAAGTTAACATAAAGGCAAAAAGATACTAGATCAATAGTTATGAAGAATGTTATGAATCAAATAACCAACTGAAAATTTATATCCAGAATATTCAAAGAAAGAAAATTTATGTGGCATTAAATATGTACAACAGAACATATTATATAGCTAAATGTTTTACCATTTTGACCAGAGAACTTTTAAACAGTTCAACAGAATGAGAACTATTTCGGTTAGAACTATTTCGGTTTGAATTTCATGCTGATATTTTGCATTTTTCACCTGTGGCTTTTTTACAATCCCCCAAATTGTGGACTTAGTAATTTGCAGTTAGTTGATATATATTTATTATTTTCAGCTTACAGTGAATAGTTCACATACTATAATCAACAAAGAAATGTATTGGGTAATCACATCCAGGACCCCATATTAGTCATTTTTCTCTTGGCCATGATAAAATTCCTGCTTACAGCAACTTAAAGGAGGAAGAATTTACTTTGGCTCACAGTTTGAAGGAATACAGTCAGCCTATCATAGTGGAGAAGTCAGGGGTAGCTGGTGGCTCCATGGCAGCAGGAGAATGCAGCTCTAACTTCTTACTTGTTGGGAGAACAGGAAGCAGAGATAAGACAAGAAGTTTATCTGGGTCATAAATCTTGAGGACCTAGTGATCTGCTTCTTCCATTGAAGATCTGATACCTGAAGGTTCTGTAACCTTCTAAACCAGTGCTTCTCAACCTCCCTGAGGCTGTAACCCTTTAATACAGTTCCTCATGTTGTGGTGGCCCTCACAACTATAACATTATTTTCTTGCTATTTTTTAACTGTAATTTTGCTACTGTTATGAACCATAGTTTAAATGTCAGATATGCAGGATATCTGATATGCAACCCCTGTAAAAGGGTTGTTTGGCCCTAAAAGAGGTTGTAACTGGTGGAGAAACCCTGTTCTAAACAGTGACAATGGCTGAGAACCAAGTGTCTAAAACAAACACATGAAATGTACTTCATATCCAAACTATAACAAGTCCCAAATGAAAAGAGGGGGCAGAGCCAGGAGTAAGTATCTATGGAATGCATTTATGAATAGGCATAAGGTATTGGAGAGAGCATCAGCTCCCTTATCTTGTACTGGAAAAATTTCCCAACAGGAAAACATCTTGTGCTCCTCTCGGGATTATGTTTGACCAATATTTTCTCCTTAAATTGTCATATGATCATGACAATTCCTCCAGAGAACTTTCTCTTAGGCTTGCCTTTTGGTCCTCCTCCTGTAGTGCTTCATCTCTATGACAGCTGAATTAACCTCAGAACAATGAACATTCCACGTGTAATTGGCTTGGTTCATTTACCATGTGGAGATCTGACTTTAGTCAGCTGAATGGCAGTCTTATGGTATACTTCAAACATCCATATGCTCTAAAGAGTCAGAAATAACTTTCCTTCCATATTCTGTCCAAGTAATTATTTCCAAGTAGTATTTCTAAGAGAAACATTGCTTAAGTTAAAACAACTGTTCCTTTGTATTGCTTTTAATGCAGAAGTAGCCATGCTTTGATCATGTTCTGCTGGCAAACAGAAATCTGTAAGGGGAGAGGGAGGAAGGAGCCTAATCAGGTTACATTCTTATTTGGTAACCCACAGTCTTCCATTCTTCAATATTTATAATAATGACCACAGCTTTGCTTTCTTTCTCTTTACCTTCTTCTTCTTCTTCTTCTTCTTCTTCTTCTTCTTCTTCTTCTTCTTCTTCTTCTTCTTCTTCTTCTTTCTTCTTCTTCTCTTCTCCTTCTCTTCTCTTCTCCTTCTTCTTCTCTTCTCCTTCTCTTTCTTCTCTTCTCCTTCTTTCCTTCCTTCCCTTCTTTTTTTTTTTTTCTTCTTCTTCTTCTTCTTCTTCTTCTTCTTCTTCTTCTTCTTCTTCTTCTTCTTCTTCTTCTTTTCTCCTTCTTCTTCTTGTAAAAAGCAATCAAATCATCATATTTTTTTGTGATATTTATGCCAAGACAAAAAGATCATCTTGGTTCAGAATGCAAGGAGGAATAAAATTCTTAAAATTATTTATATTCATTTCCTCCCTGGAATTTTCCAATATTATTTTGCATAGGTGTTTTTTTTTTTCAATTGAATATTATGAACAGCAGGGTTCATACTGTCACATTTAAATTTTTGGAAAGTTTATAGAAACAATGCTGAACCCTGATAAAAGTTATGTGACTCACTTCCTTTCCAAGTTCAGAGATCTGAAAAGGGTTAGTTTCAATATGGAGTGATTGTTACATATAAAAAAGATTTAAGAAGCAAAGAAGATATCAAACAGGCCAAAGTGAAAGAGGAAACTCAGGGAAACTGAATAGCTGTGTGTTTTCAGTGGCTGAGAACCCAGTGAGCGTTATAGGCATTGAGAAGAGTAGAAATGAATATGGGAGATAGCATAGTGCACACAACCCTGAATTTGGAGACCAGGGGCCTCACATTCGATCTTTCTGGAAATCTTTGGGGCTAGATTAGAGTTCCCAGGAGAGAGATTTAACACAATAACCTGAATGAGGCTCATGTTAAAATTTCTCCTGTTCACTTACTCATTCTACACACATTATTGGATACTTCCCATTCACAGGCACCACTTAATGTTACAAAGCATAGCAGTAACTTATCAGACATAAATCTGTGCCTCTGTAACATATATGTTCTAGTAAAATGCAGACAGTTGAAAGCTATTACTGTCTTTAATAGTGATAAAAATCTGTGGAAGGGATCAGGGAAGGAGAGTAAGGGGAAAAGAAGATTGAAATTTTAGAAACAGGAGCACAAAAGTCAGGCAAAAGCTAAGCTGTAAGATGACCCAACTTGGAAATCAGACTGTCATTTCCCCATTGCCCAAATGATCACAGGGTTTGACATTCAAAAGGGAGGGAGCTACATAAGATCTCAGGACCAACAGAAAAAGAATATTAAAGACTGTCTTCAAAACCATGTACAACTAATACCTAGATAGGTGTGCACTCATAAATAAGAAAAGCCTAGGGAAAAACCTTTGTAGAAATCACATGGAATTAGTAATTACCATGCCGTGGGTCTAATGCATAGACAGCATATCACTGAACTTGCAAATAATATCACTTATTAATAATACCAGAAAAATAATAATTTGGAACAAGATAAACAGTGTGATGAGAACCTCAAAATGCTGAATCCATAGAAAAATGGGGACTTGAAACACATGGCCACTGAGAAAGGAAAATAACATAAAAAGACCCCAGTGAACTGTCATCTTTACTGCCCTGGGTACTGGTAGGTGGAAATGTTCCTTAAGGACTTGTACCCATAGACTTTCACATGACTCTGGGTTTGTAATTACACTCCATGAAGAATCCAAAAGCCCAATACTTTTAAAAAATGCATAAAGTGGTCCTGAGTTGGTAGCTTTGAGATACATGGAAGCCTCAATTGTAAGTCATCTCTGAAGGAGTATAGTATAAGTATCATTTCTGTTGCTACAATAAGAAATACCATGACTAAAAGCGACTTATTGAAGAGTCTATTTTGGCTCATAGTTTCAGAGGGCTGGGTCTATTATGGTGGCAGGCATGGCAATGAGTGGGAAGTGTGGGGGTAGAAGCAGGAAGCAGAGAGAGTGACTTGGAAGTATGATGAAGCTACAAACTCTCACCCTACACTCCCAGTGATGTACTTCCTCCAACAAGGCTGACTTCCTGAGCCTTCCCAAACAGTACCACTCACTGGGAACCAGGTGTTCAAATACATGAGCCCATAGGGCACTTTCCTCACCCAAATCATGAGGAGCAAGTCTTTCAGTCACGGCTTCCATGGTTTCTTAGGCAATATATACAAAGTAAACCTCAGAACAAGTCACAGAATTATAAAACACATAAACAAAAAAGGCATTCTGAGTGAGAATCACAGGAATAATAAACAAGAGTCAAACACTAGAAATTTGGAATTAATAATTATTAAGATAATAATGTAATTGTATAAAAGAGTTAAGGGGATAAAGATGAAATAAGCACACACACAAAAGATCACCCAATTTAAAGAAAAACACAAAACAGAAAGATCAAAACACTAGGAATAAGTGATAAAATCAGTATGGTCATCTCGTGGGGATACCCTACTCATAGCATGTGGGAGTGAGGAAGTAAATTCTTTCCCTGTGAAGCTGGACATGAACATCTGTTCATTTCAATAAGTGTAGAAAAGTGCTTGACAAGACCATTGCTCACTTATGATAAAAAAAAATACTCCAGTGAGACAGAGATAAGAGAAAACTTCTGGAAGAGGCCAAGTGCACCTGTGAAAATGTCTAAGCAGCATCATATAACTGTGAATGACTGGATGTTTCTTCCTAAAGATCACCGCCACGGCAGGGCTAGCCAGTGCTGTTATTTCTGTTCAACACCATATTGGACACTGTCAACAAATAAAACAGTCATTCTCTGCCTCTCCTTTTGTCGGTTTTGCTGTTGTTTTCATCCCTGACTTTCATTTTGGAGTAGCTGGATTCCCTCCAACACTTTGTAATACTTGCATTTTTATCACTCTGAGAGCTGGGGGAATGGGAAGGCCAGGGACCTGGAGGGATTCATGCAAAAGAGCTGTCATCCTGTTAGAGGTCTAACGTGGCAGTTTTAATGAGAAGCCCTACATCCAGTCTTCAGGCTGGGTGGGTCCTCCAATGAAGAATCTTCAATCTCCCATCCTCGGGGTTTAAGTTCCCTCCCAGGAATCTAGGCACAAGTCTCTAACACCCAACACTCCACTTTGTAGCTGGGGTTATTTCCTGGTCCTGCCTGGCCCATGATCAGGACAAATCTCTCTCACCCGCCAGTCCCACAGCCAAGTAAACACACAGAGATGCTTACATTATTTAAACTGTTTGCCCTAATGGCTCAGGCTTCTTGGTATCTAGCTCTTATCTCTTAAATTAACCCATTTCTATTAATCTATACCTTGCCACATGGCTCATGGCTTACTGGTACTTTAAATCCTGCTCCCCATGGCGGTGGCTGGCAGCATCTCCTGACTCAGCCTTCTTCCATCCAGCGTTCTCCTCTCTCCTTGTCCCGCCTACACTACCCTTCCTGCCTGGCTACTGGCCAATCAGCATTTTACGTATCAATCAATCATAGCAACATATATTCACAGCGTACAGGGCGTCCCACAGCACCACTTCTTCTCTTCCTCACAGACCTTCTTCCATCAAAGCTGCCTCTGCCCCCATCAGTTCTTCCGTCACTCTTTCTAAAGAATAGCCTTCTGTTTGGGGCTGGAATAGACCAGGGTCTATAGGTGTAGCTGTGTGGAATGGGGCGGGGGTGGGGGAGGGCAGGAAGGCTTTAGTAGTCTTTTTCCTGAGTTTTCATAGATGTCCTGTTGGATGGTTCTCTCCACTCACCATCTCTTGGAGAACTTCCTGGAATCCCTGATGCTAATGCATCATTTGGAGGGTGTGGAACTGATTTAAGAAGTCATCCTTTTCCTGGCTAGGATTGTCTCCCCAGCTTTGGGGAGCAAGTGAACATTGCTCTACAGACATCATAGTTGTCCGGAGAGTGTGGCACTTTTCCTCATGGGTTTCAGGCTCTGCAAAGTCAGCTTAATGAGGGTATGGAGGGAGTCCAGGTAAAGCAAGCCCCAAAGTGAGTCAATCTGCCACCTCCATTCAGAGGTGTGATCATATTCACCACGTCTTTTCACATGCCAGAAATTTTCTGTAATTTAAATTAATTCATTAGAAACACTGGTGCTTAGAAATAGGTAAAGTCAGGAGAAGCCCAGTGGTCATCTTTGCTTGACTCAGTCACCAGAATAGCCCGCCCCCTACAAGAAGTCCTTTCCTCTGATCATGAAAACCTTCTGTCCTTCTCTTAACACACTGAAATAAAGTCAAAACACTTAGTTGCTCTGTGTCTTCACATTTGGTTGTTCCTTTTGCTTACCTATTTTTGAAAGAGTTAGATAACATATAAAGTTAGCAATAAAAAACCAACTATATGCACTTCAGACTCTCAGGATTGCTGACTAGTTCCAGATGACTTCCTGAGACTTGTGTTTTCGCTGCCTTACAAATGAATGGCTATCTCAGAACTCTCAGGAACTAGATCTTTCCATTTGGTCAAAGGTCAGCTTGATGCAGCTCATAGAGGGTGAGTGTTTTGTGAGTGAATGTCAAAGCCCTCAGGGGTGTCTGCCAGTCTGAGGGGGCCTTATTCAAGGAAACCACACAGCAGTCTCATGGCTCATGAGACATCTGGTACCCAACTTCAAGGATTTCTTAGCTGGTCCCCAGGAGTGGCTTTTTATAAAGCCTCTTGCATGCTCATGTGGCAGGACTGGTGAAAAAATTCACACTTAGCATCAAAGCTGCAGATTTGGTTAGTGCACTGGAAAATCTAGCTGGTCCAGCGGGAACGGGCAGGACCCCTCTCCCTTCCCTTTTGATGTGATTTGCTCTGCAACTCTTCACCTCTGTATTTTTGGCTAATGACACAGGAAAGCGGCTACTTCTCTTCTAGCCGTGTGGCAGGAGCCAGCCAAGGTTAACAGGACTCTGAACGCTTTCAATTATGGCACTTGTAAATATTTTTTTTTCTTGCACCTTTAGGTGCTCCTGGTGCATTCATCTCTTATTCCATCTAATTTCAGAAGAACCCCCGCCTCTCAGTCATGACCTACCCAACGGAAGCAGTAGGCACTTTATGGAACTTGTACGAATGTGAATTCAATGGATAAAAAGAAATAACTTCAGCTTCTTGAAACAATGTATTTATTGTGCAAGAAGGGGAGTAATATGGGCGGGTCAATGGAAAAATCTGTCATCTTTAGGAACTTTCCATGTCTCTGCTCTAGGGAAGCTATTTCTAGGAGTGAGTATGAATTTTATCTTTAGGGTTATTTACTAATTTTATTGACTACATGCTTACATATTATTTCCTAGTGCCAGACTCTGAGAATGTTGCAGATATGTTTCCTTTTTCCTAACAGTCTCTGAGACATTGATTACTTCACAAATGATAAAAAATGAATACCCATACTTCACAAATGATAAAAAATGAATCAAAGAGAAATTAATGAACTTAATTGAAGTTGCAGAAAGTGGAGCTGGCCGGGCTGAGGCTCAATTCCATTATTTCACTTCCCTGTCCCAACATTCATGTTCTACCTGCCCCAAAATTTGAATTGAGGTCGTACTTCACTTAAAGGTTTACCTGATTATGGAAACCCAGAGAAGGAAGGAAAAGACAAAAGGATAGCAAAAGGAGGGTGAAGGGGAAAGAGAGAGAAAAAAATAGAAGTGAAATGTAAGGGGACAGGAAGGAAAATCGTAAGTGGCAATGATAAGTCTCTGTCATCGTATATTTTATACATATGATCAATACATATTGATCGAAACTTTGAAGAAAAGGTTTAAGTTTCAGCATTTTTTCCTAAATATAAGATTCTGTTTTAAAGTGCAGACTGGATGACTGAGTTTTAACTCTCACAAAAATGGATTTAATTGATCTTAGCCAGATGCTATAGGTGTGTGTTTTCTAGGAAGATTCCATAAACACATTGTCCATGTGCTGGCTCATGGTCTGCAGTGGGATGTAGGTTGCGCAGGAAGTAAGGTTGGGAGGTGAAGTTGAAGTAGGGAGTCTCACGGAATGACAGTGGACACAGGCATGTGCACCCACCTGAATGAATATAGGAGAGAAGCTGAGACTATTTCTACTTCCCTAAAGGCTAACGATGAAGCACTCCACATATCCCCAAACTATCATTTGCTCAGCTGAATTTGCTTCCCAAATGCATTTAACTTGATAAGTTAAACAGCTGTGTTTTGGGATAACACATAACAAAACACATAGCTATTTCTGACTTTGGTGAACTAAAGCCCTACCCAGAATGACACTTTTCTATTTGTTTCTTTAGAGCCTGAGGGCATGACCTTTGCTGGTGCAAGACTTTGTGTCTTGGCTCCATGAAGAGTATCTTGATGCAGTTTTATTTTATGTAAATACTCTTCCCCACAGTTTTTGTTTTGTTTTAGTTCTGGTAATTCTTACCACATGGACAAAACAATCCAACACTTTATTTAGGAGAGTGGAGGCCTCATTTTGTAGTTTTTTTTTTTTTTTTTTTTGTAGAGCTCAAAATTAAGAAAGTAGGCCAGATAAATAAAAGACAAATAGAAAGTAGGTAGATAAATAGATGATGAGTAAAGAGAGGGAGAGAGAGTAGATAGATAGATAGATAGATAGATAGAGACAGAGACAGAGAGACAGAAAGACAGAGATAGTTTACATCTTCCAAAATGGCTTAAATGGCTATATAGCCAAGGCTGGCACCTGATCCTCATGCCCCTACCTCCCAAATGCTGTAATTTTTGGTATGCACCACCACTCCTAGCTATAAGTGAGTAATATCTTTAAAATTATTTCATATCAAAGAAAAACATGTCCCATATTTAGAGGGGGGATGTTGTCAAGTTTGTGGCCAGCAGCTATATTCTTTCTCCAATACCTTTTCAGTCTAACGCTACCCCAACTGAGCTATTTCGGCTTAAAGATTTACTAGTGTGATAGCTCACACTTTGTGGCGCGCGCGCGGGGGGGGGGGGGGGGGGGGGGGGGGGATTCTGAGGGACTTGAGATAGGGTTTCTTTGTGTAGCCTTGACTGTCCTGGAACTCTCTCTGTAGCTCAGGCTGGTCTGGAACCCATAGAGATCCGCCTTCCTCTGCCTCCCAAGTGCTGGGATTAAAGGTGTGCCGCCGCCGCCGCCGCCGCCGCCGCCGCCGCCGCCACCACCACCACCACCACTACCACCCATCTGCCCATCTCCAATATTTTTAAGTCACCTAAGAACTAGAATGCAAGAACCATGTAGGTGTGAGATGAGTTTTGTTCAGCACTGTATCTCAAGACAACCCACAGGTACATGGCAGGTTCTCAGAAAAACTGGCAAAAATCAATGAGCAAAGTAACTTCACAGGATGCAAGATAAGTGAAAAATGTGTGTGTTTTTAAACAAACAAAACATAAAAGGGTTAGTCTCAATGAATCAAGGAAATGTTCTCTTACAGAACTGTCAGCATGATTTATTTTTACAAACTGTCTGTCTAGAATAACTCTCCTATGTGAAAATCAGCTGCCCACAAATACAGAAATCTGGTAGCTCTATTCACAGAGCTGATTTTTAAAATATTTTTTTTATTATAGAATGTCTGTTGATAATGTTTCTTATTTAAGTGTTGGAGTGATGTATCTTAGTTTAAAATTTTCTTTTCTACAAAAATCTGACTTTATGATTTTAAAGTATTCCCACAGTTGAAGTCTTTAGATGGAGCTTTCTCTTACAGTCAGAGCCACAGAGATTTCTCACACATCTGAGGCATCTACTGCACACATACATGTTCCTTTTCCATTTTAATCTTCAACTCCTTTTCAGGCTGCACCATTGTCTCCCTCAGACCCATTTGTCAGCTGGGCCGAAATACGTTGGGAAACATACCCAAGGCGAGTTGTATATTCAGCTGAAAACACCCGCTTTGCTCTACTGGTTCATTGGGTTAGTGGTGAAAATTCATAAAATGGCCAAGAAAGGCAGCAGCTACAGCGAATAGAGTTACCTTGAAATGGGACACCATGGGAGGTGAAGTTCATGGGCTTGCAGCCAGCAGATTCACGCTGACAGGACTCTGAAATTCTAGGGTCATCCTTATCTTTACCCCTTCCATTTTTATACAGGTCTCAATCCTCCGACCTGTTCAGAGGAATTTCACCTACTACTTTCTAGTTCTTTCTTTTCTTGTCCTCAGGCAGTGAAGACTCACCATCTAGGTTCTGTTAGCTGTTTCCCACCTTTTCTCCATATTAAAAGGCTCTTCGTCCTTGTTAGTTATTATATGTGCTTTAAGGATTTCGATAGTAATCATCATTTGTCAAGCTTTGCCATTTTGAAGTAACATGTAACTCACCTGTTAATTTCCCTGGCTCGCCATGCATTAAAGAGTTAAGGTCAAGATTCTTTAAACTACTTACTATTTCTATAGCACCTAGACTGATGTACAAAATTTCGCATGATCATGATGAGTTTTAAAGAGGGGAGTATGAGAGCAGGCACTGGTTTGACTATGTTGATCATTTGGCTTCCTCTTTGTGGAAAACAGAAAGGGCAGTTCCCACACAAAAACTCAAAGCCCTGCCTTGAATATTTATGCATCCAATGTTCTCTACATAAATAAATCTTACAATAGTTGGTCTTTTTTCAAAACAAAATCTTGGTTCTGCTGGGGGAAAAACTCTTTAACAGTATTGGAGATATAAAAGTAATGTGGATTTCCTAGCTATATCTCAGGGGATATTTTTTAATTGCTTTAGGTTTAATTATTTTCTTATTTATAGACCTGCCATATAAATATCAATAATAAAACCTTGTCATTCAGGTCCATTAAAATGAAGATTTTTTTTCTTTTTAAAATAGATGTTTAAACATGACATGCACTTGGGGGGAAAGATGATAGAGTGGAGAGGGAGAAGAGAGGGCAGGAGAGATGGATGGGGGTGGGTATGGTCAAAGTAAGCCATGTACACATGAGGAAATGCCACAGAGAAACCCATTGATCTATACAGTTAACATAATCAGGTAATTATAATGCAATAGAATTTCAAAATATATTGCAGCCAGTGATGGGTTAAGGCATATCTGCAGTTATGGTCTGAATGAACTAAATGCTTTTGCCTTCTGATGTCACTGCAGGTCACAAGATAAACACATAATTAAAAACATTTGATCCTGGCAATTTTCTCCATAACATTCTGCTGCTATGAAATCTAAGCAGTGATTACATACTTGAAAAGGAGAGCTGGATTACTTTGGTTTTCAAAGTTATATCCTACAAGATAGCCTCCCTCTGTTTATGCTGCTCAAAGTTTGAATTTCAACATTCTCGATTTTCCTATTCCTAACATAGCTAAAACAGGACAAAATAGATTCAAGAGTAGCATGCCCCCCCTCCCCGTGTGTGTGTGTGTGTGTGTGTGTGTGTGTGTGTGTGTGTGTGTGTGTATAGGAAGGGAGACAGAGAGACAGAGAGGCAGACAGACAGAGACTCTTTTCAGCTTCATTCATTTCTGCTCTTCACTTCCCCCCAACATGACTTTTTTCACATTGAATTTTTTATTTCCATTGCTATATGATTAATTAATATCCACTCCCCTGTGAATTCAGCAACCACATAAAATCCTAATAACTTATATCAAGAATAGCTCCAAACATCCATAGCAAATTGGTCCTCTGTTACTTACTTAATCTGTACCTAACAAAAATAGTGTCGAGTGCGATTCAAGATGGCGGAGACAAGCAGACGCAGGTAGGCCTGTGGCAGCGGCCCGCAGAGGTAGACGGTCCGGCAGCAGTGGCCGACAGGGACATTTAGGCCCGGTGGCAGCTGGCGGAGACACTCAGGCCCAGCGGCGGCCCACAGAGGTGGACAGGCCCTGTGGCAGAGATAAGCAGACGGAGGTGGACAGGACCGGCGGCGGCGGCGGCCGACAGAGACATTCAGGCCCGGCGGCAGCCCACAGAAATAGACAGGCCACGCGGCAGAGAAAGGTGGACGCAGGTCGGCGACTCGCAGAGGTGGAAGGGCCCGGTGGCAGCGGCCGACAGGGACATACAGGCCCAGCGGCAACCGGCAGAGACATACAGGCCCGGTGGCTGTTCGCAGAGGTGGATGGGCCCGGCAGTGGTGACAAGCAGAGGTAGGTAGGCCCGCGCTGGCAGCTGGCAGAGACATACAGGCCTGTTGGCCACCCGCAGAGGCAGACACACCCAGCCCCAGTGGTAGCTGACAGGGACATACAGACCCAGCGGCAGAGACAAGTGGATGCAGGTGGGCCTGTAGCGGCAGGCCACAGGGGTGGACAGGCCCGGGGACGGAGAGGGGCGGACACAGCTTGGAATGGGGACGCCCCTAGCCCCAACACCTGGGGAAGAGGCTATCTCTGTGGGTCGGAACCAGGGCGAGTCTGGACACTCAGTCTGGGGACAACCCAGGGCCCAACTGCTGATCCTGTGAAACCCAACAACTTGGAGGTGTTGGTGAGACTACCCTGCTCAGCTGAAACCCATCTGGGAGAGGATTCAGATGCCTACAGTTTGAAGTCTGAAGAAACAAGATCAGCTGAGGAGTTGACAAATGAACAAAACGTGACCTGGGAACACAGAAGAAGGCGCTACCCAGTCACTAAACCAGATCACCAGAATCATAAGTATATAATTCACCGACTGAAATCAGCTGTCCCTGAAGAAACAGCCCAATAGCACCAATTTAACCAAGAACCCCTACTAAACCAAGACTAAAAATTAGAACAAGAGAGGCACTCTCAGACACAGACACCACCTGCACCGCACAGAGGAAAAGATGAGTAGACGCCAGTGCAAAAATACAGGCAACAACATAAAGACCTATATGGCAACATCAGAACCTAGTGATTCTACACCTGCAAGACCTAAACATACCATGACAGAAGAAACAGAAGAGATCAACCCTAAAAATGACGTTAAGAAGATGATAGAGGCCCTTAAAGAAGAAATAAAACATTCCCTCAATGAGGAAATAAAAACTTCCCTTAAAGAGGAAATGAAAAACTCCATTAAAGAGGAAATAAAAAACTCTCTTAAAGAAATGGAAGAAAAAACGAACAAAAAACAGGAAGAAATCAAATCAAGCCAAGAAAAAGCAATTAAACAGATGAAAGAAACATTCCAAGATCTGAAAAATGAATTTGAGACAATAAAGAAAACACATTCTGAGGGAATGCTGGAAATTGAAATCCTGACTAAACGAACAGGAACTACAGAAACAAGCATAACCAACCGATTGCAAGAGATGGAACAGAGAATCTCTGACACTGAAGACACGATAGAGAAAATAGATTCGTCAGTCAAAGAAAACACTGAAGACAAAAAAGTCGTAACACAAAAATGTCCAGGAAATTTGGGACACCATGAAAAGACCAAACCTAAGAATAATAGGGATAGAAGAAGGAGAAGAATACCAACTCAAAGGCACAGAAAATATATTCAACAAAATCATAGAAGAAAACTTTCCTAACCTAAAGAAAGAAATACCTATGAAGATACAAGAAGCGTACAGAACACCGAATAGGCTGGATCCAAAAAAAAGTCCCCTTGCCACATAATAATCAAAACACTAAACACACAGAACAAAGAAAAAATATTAAGAGCCGCAAAGGAAAAAGACCAAGTAACATATAAAGGTAAACCCATCAGAATAACACCAGACTACTCAATAGAGACTATGAAAGCTAGAAGATCATGGACAAACCTCATGCAGACACTAAGAGACCACGGATGCCAACCCAGACTATTATACCCAGCAAAACTCAAATCACCATAGGCGGAGTAAACAAAATATTCCAGGATAAAACCAGATTTAATCAATACCTGTCTACAAACCCAGCCCTACAGAAAGCACTAGAAGGGAAAATTCAACCCAAAGAAGCTAAACACATCCATGAAAAATCAAGCAATAGATAATCCCACACCAACATACACTACAGAAGAAACAAGCTGGTTTAGCTATCCTAATATCCAGAGAAAAAGGATGTTTCAAAAGAGAAGTCTTGTGGCAATGCCTCAGTGGTCCAGGTAACTACCAGAACTCGGAAAAGTTGGTTGAACTTGGGATTGACTGGGAGGCCAAAGATTTAAAAAGCAGAAGATTCTCTCAAGACATAAGTTGTGTGATAATAGTGTGTTTTGTGTGTGTGAATGAGAATTTGTAAATGTTAAATTCTAGGCTTCGACAATCATTGTCAGTGCAGACTAAGCTGCAAGTATGTATGCTTTAAAACTTAAATTATAAAGCTAGTTACGTCTTTCTAACAACTAGTTTTAATGTTTATGAGCATATTTTACCTACACTACCTTTTCAGGATGTTGAGAAAGATGCATCACAAGCACAGGCTGGAGGCTGGGGGCTAGATGGTTTTGAGGAAGAGGTCTTGGTGGACTCTTTCATAGAGCAAAGGGAAGCAATGCCTTCTGGGAAATGAGCTAAGTTTTAATCTAGTCTTTAAGATTAGAAGTCAAAAACAAAAATATTAAGGAAAGGAAAACCTAATTGATCTTTGAAGTATTGTTATGTGGAATTGAGTGGGACTTTTGAGGCCTTTCTTCCAGAAAACAAGGACTTGGTTGTCAGGCCTATATTAGGCCTAAATCTTGGTGCCATGTAGTTGTACTTAAATCATTTCAATGGAAAGTGTCTTAGTGATTGGAACTTCTAGTGCAGTTTGGAGTTCTTCCATTTGAAAAATGTGATATTTGCATGGGATTGTTTGAATCTTGTTTTCTAGTCCCTCCCCATCACCACCCTCATAGTCTGAAGGTAGATTTTTCTCTTGATAAAGGAACAAAAAAGGTGAACATCTTGTTTGTAAATAGGTATCTAGTAACTAGTGGTAAACTTGAAATGGTAGAATTCTTTAAAGCCTAATTCTAGATAGCCTTAAGAAAATGTATCTTAATTACTTTTGAACCTGTATTCACCTTGATTTTTTTCAAATATTTTAAGTTATATTTTCTTTTTCAGAGCTGCTTCTTATTTGGGGCTACTTTTTTTTTTTAATTGAGGCATAATTCATAAAAGGGTATATTGTTTTGATGAGACTTTTTACAACTGTGGCTGAATGTCTTTCTTTAGTCTTCCAAGAAGGGCCATTTTACTTTTTTAGAGTTACTTTTTAAAGTCATGAGGTCAACAACTTGGACTACTATGCATGTAAGTGCTAATGCAAATTAAAGCCCAAGTTGACCTCCAGCAGCAGTTCATTCTATGTTGACAGTGAGAGAACACTTTGCCTGTTAGGATACTGTACCCCTCATCTATTTTGTTTTTTTGCAAAAATCAAGGTATATTCTAGGGTTTCCTGGTTGACCTCAATAGATAAACTGAGATGATAGTCTTAGTTCAGAAATGATCTGAATGTAGATTTACAGTCTACGTGTACAGCTGGCTAAGTGAGATCGCTTTCACAGTTCTGCATGTATCCCATCGGCTCCCCATTAGTCACTGAACTCTTAAAACTGGTATTGTAACCTTATCACAATGTTTTGTGCCAATTTTATAAACTTTACAGTGCAATATGTGTTCCTTTTCTGAGGCAAACCAAAGGTATATTTCTCAAGGTTCAGCTGCTATCAGCAGCATTGATGGAGGATTTTTTATACATTTGTAATAGATAGAAATAAACCAGAAAAAAAAGAAGAAAAAAAAAAGTGGTGGAGGAAAAGGTGAACACTGCAAGAATACTCAAAAGGGCTGAGAGTTGCAAACGCCAAGAATGGCTTTGCATAGTAAATGGAAGAGAACAGCTCTGAACTATAGCTTACTTTTCCTGGTTTGGTCTGACAGAATGATTGAATGCTTTTGTACAAAAATCAGAGCTTTAAAAACAAGGATTTGGTGAGATTGTAAAATGGTGTGCCACTTTGGCAAAACAGTTTGGTGGTTGGTCAAAATGCAAAACATTGTTACTCTGTTACTCAACAATTCTACCCTTAGGAATATATCCTCAAACTACTGAAAATGTGCACCTATGAAACATGTACATGAAGGTTTACAGCAGTGTGTTGCTAATAGTAAAAAAGTTAAAACAACTCAAATAGCTATCAAATATTAGAGAGAAATAAAATGTGGCTTATTCATACAATAGAATATTATTAAGACATAAAAATGAATGAGAAACTGACAGATTAAATGACTTTGGTGAACCTTCATAATTTCATTTGTAGATCTTTCCATTTCTAATTTATAAATACATTTGGGGTTATAAATTATAAATGTACTGTCTCCTGTCAACATTGTATACTACTTCTATTTGATGATTTCTGTGTCAAACATTATATGGAAATGTTTCCAAGTATTTTCTGTATTAACTGTGAATGAATAGAACAAAATAAATTGCCTGTGATGGGAAAAAAAAAATAGTGTCCATACAGCTATTTGATGAGAGATAAGAAACTGTTTTAAAAGAGGTAGCAGTTGAGAGTCTACTAAGCGTCATTGTAGGAAAATTCTTCCTTCACAATGGATAGAGAGATGATCCTGCTCTTACAGAATTTGGAAAATTGTTTCTTCTCCAGTTGATTCCAAACGGTTTCCATGAAGTTTGAGATAGCTCATGGATTACAGCTGAGGACGCCGAACTGTTGCTTTACACTCAATACTAACAGCAGCTGGTTCCTTTCACCTCCTCCTGGCAATTGTTCTTGCTGCTTCTGGCATCTCAGGCAAGGGTTGCATTGTCCTCATCACGTATTAACTTCCCATAAATGTGATAGAGGAGAAAGAGTAGAGAGAAAGAAGGAACTGTGCACAGAGTAAGTTCCCCCCAAGCCTAGACTCCTTAGGCTCTGCTCGGCTGGTGAGACACCACAGAATATTTTGCTGTTTAAAGTCATCTTGGAGTAGCCTGGTTTCTAGATAGAGCTCCATCTGGGCAAACATTGCTTTACACAAAGTGAAAGTGAGTATCTGGCCCACGCTTTACTTAAGGTTTCTAAAGACACTATTACCAACAACAGCTTGGGAGAAGAAAGGTGTTACTTGGCTCAGACTTCCCCATCACAGCCCATCACCAAGGCAAGTCAAGGCAGGAACTCATAGCAGGAAGCTGCAGGTAGGAACTGAAGCTGAGGCTGTGGAGGAGTGCTGTTTCCTGCCTTGCTCTCGGTGGCTTGCTTATCCAACCTAGGACCACCTGTCCAGGGAGGGTGCCACCCAGACTAGGCTGAGTACTGCCCCTATATCAATCACTAATAAACAAAAATGCCCCACAGGTTCACCCAGAGGCCAACCAATAGATGTATTTTTTCAACTGTGGTTCCCTATTCTCAGATACATTTAGGTTTGTGTCAAGTTGATAAAAAAAAACAACCAGCACGGCCTGTTACAACTGTGATGTTGAATCAGATTATTTGAAGAGTTCTATTCTGTAATTATCACAGGAAAGGAAATGGTTGTTTTTGAGAACCAAACTGCATTTCTATGAAGCTAATTATCTAGTTCGGATCTGAAAGAGTAGAAATTTCAAAGAATTAAATGGAGACTAGAGATTAGATTTAGTTACACAATAAAATCTTACAACATAAGAAATAGGGACACATAGTTTTCTCCTTCATCTCCATGTTGACTAGAGAGCTTCAAAGTCTCAACACTCATTCCCCAAATATGCCCTAAATCTGTAATTTTCCATATGAAGATAAACACTTAATTCCAGTTCTTCCTCTTCAGAGGAAACTTTATTCATTGTTTGTTATTCTTGGTAATGGCCATAATGACTTTAATTTAGTTATTGGATATTAAAATTTAGTTTTATATTCCTGGTCTTGACGTTCTTCTTTTATTGCAATATGGATTATAGTATATTATTTCAGTACAGTATAGATTTCAGTAAAATTTCCAAAACCACATGTGGAATTTTGGAATCAAGTGAGTTACTCTGAATCTGCCTGTCATTCTGAGTGTGTAGTTAAATTTGCATTCAACTTTGAATCAATGTCATTATCCCATTTTGAAAGAACGCGTGCCTTTCTTTAAATGGATGGCCACAGAAGTATAAAAGTGTCAAAATATTTAAGTGTCAGGTCTAGCACAAAGGGTGGTGTGTAGGGAGTTATAGGTTCCGGTGAGAAAAATGATGCTTACACTACATCTTCTTCCTCTCTGCTCTTCACTACACGTATCCTTCAAGCTGCTAAACCACTGTCAATGGTGTACTGGAGAGACTCAAGAGTATCTGTCCTTTAATGGGAGGATGCTGAGGAGACAGGCATTGCTGATTGTGTCAGACAACCCATTTTCCTGTCTATTTATTTTTGCAACTGCAGTCTGGAACAATTCACTTTTCCATGGGATTCATGTCCTTTATTTGCAAGATAAGAGTATGGAGGGGGGAACGTTTCTGTGGTTCTTTGCAAAGATGACAATTCTATAAGTAACTCAGTCCTTTCCCTGTCCCTCGCCTCTCCTCCTATAGTTGCTGACAGCTCAGTTGTCTGGTCCCCTCTGAAGTGAGCACTGACAAACCAAAAATATGGGCATTTACCCAATGTTAGGGATTATTCTGATAAAAGCACAGTTTCAAGGCTTGCCCTTGGACAGCTGTTTAGACGTGGCTTCATGTTAACACAGTTGAGTGCTTGGTGGAAATCAGTTCTGTCCTAACATATTGCTGAGGTCACCACTGTCCTAATGGAAGCCCCACCTCTCTGTCCAGACGCTGCCCCCCCCCAGAAAGTCCCTCCAAACACGATTTATCACTCTCCAGAGATGCTCAAGACCACTCCCACAGGGTATTTAAACTGCACCCCAGAAAACAGACACGTGGTTTTTCAGTGGTCTCTCTTCCTGGTCTCCTCTGGGAGAGGGGTCGGGATGGGGGTGTTAGAAAATTATCCGGAATGCTTTATCCATAAAACTGGGGCTCACTTGCTTTTTTTCTCTTCTTTCTTCCTTCCTTCCTTCCTTCCTTCCTTCCTTCCTTCCTTCCTTCCTTCCTTCTTTCTTTCTCTTCCTTCCTTCCTTCCTTCCTTCCTTCCTTCCTTCCTTCCTTCCTTTCTTTCTTTCTTCCTTTCTCTTTTTTTTGTGTTTTGTTTTGTTTTTTGATACAAGGTTTCTCTGTGTTGTTTTGGTGCCTGTCCTGGATCTTGTTCTGTAGACCAGGCTGGCCTTGAATTCACAGAGATCTGCCTGGCTCTGCCTCCCAAGTACTGGAATTAAAGACGTGCGGCGCACTGCCCACTCTAATTTGGATTGCTGGGTCGGAGGAGAGAGGCTTATAGGGTTGCAGAAACTTTTCAACCATGCTTTCTTGTAAAGGGAAATTTTAGCAGATAGTGTTAGTAAAAGAAGTTCTACTACACCACCCCACCACCCTGCCGCCTTTTAAAGTTCAAGCAGTTGACTTTCAGAGCATGGTTCAAAGGTAACACTAAAGTGTATGTTTTGCTTGTAGCAGTTTGCTTTCTATGACTTCCAGCAGGCAGAACCTAGAAGTGATTTTCATTGTCATCTGGCACCCATTTCAAAGTCCCCTCTAGACCCAGGTAGTAGAAGCAAATGTGCTTGATCCTCCCTCATCCGTTTCCCTTCACATCTCTGCCGTTGGTCACAACGTCCTTGACCGAGAGGAGAACGCCATCAACCCGTGCAGCTCCCTGCTCATAAGGAAATTATCAGCCCTGCTGAAAGCTCCAAGGCAAGAACCTGTGGCTTTAAGTTTTATTATTAAACTTATTTTTGTTGGAGATGTGTTGAGAGCTAGAGAAAGTATGTAGTCAGAGAGACATTACATTTCTCTTTCAGTCTTTGCCGCCACTGACTCACAGTATAAATTTGAACTAGTCACCTACCCACAAACGCAGCTTAGTTACACAGAGTGAAGTGAGGAAATACTTCAAAATTCGTCTTCTGGAGTTGAAGAACTGCTGACACATAAATATTTTTCTTTGTGCTCCCTGGAAGACAGGAAATTTATAAATATTTAGTAGTATTGTTGCACCTTAGATACAAGGAGACAGGAAAATTATGATCCTCCCAAAAAGTGAACTATTTCAGACCCTCCTAGTGCATACCAAGAGACTTTACATTGGCTTGCCCCCACCTGCCTGTCTGCAGGCTTTCCCTCCCTAAACGAGCCCTGTGTAGCTGACTAATGTAGCAGTATAAATAAATATTAGCAACAGAGGTTAGTGTGGGCGGGGGGCCGAGGAAGCTCAGCTTGGGTACAGTCACACTGGCTGATGTCAAGCTGTGCATCATCATAAGAGGGGAGTCAACATAAACATTAAATCCTGAGTTCCTGAATGAAAAGGGTGAGAAAGTGATTCATTTTAAGAATGAATAGTCTGGCTGAATGTAGGATCTCACATGATTTCTAGCTTGCTTGCTTGCTTTCTCTTTCTTCCTTTCTTTCTTTCTTTCCTTTCTTTCTTTCTTTCTTTCTTTCTTTCTTTCTTTCTTTCTTTCTTTCTTCTTTCCTTTCTTTCTTTTCTTTCTTTCTTTCTTTCTTTCTTTCCTTCCTTTCTTCCTTCCTTCCTTCCTTTATTCCTCTTTTTTCTTCTCCCTCTTTCTGTCTCTCTGTTTCTCTATCTGTGTCTATCTGTGTCTCTGTCTGTCTGTCTGTCTCTGCATGTGTTCCAAGGAGCATGGGAAGAAAATAAGCCCACACAAGGTTTCCAGTCACTGTTTATTTCAAGCAGAGTCTTCACAGAATTAATTCACTTGTTTCTTGGCACATTCTTGTCTCACAGGCTGTTCCTGGGATGTTTCAATGTAACGAGGTCCTGGAGACAAGGTCCAGGAATGTCTGCAGGGTTATGTTTGGATGATAAAGCTTTCAGGTGATTTTTTTTTTCCAAGTCTACTTTCTTACTTATGCTTTTCAGAGTTTCCTGACTGTTTTCTTTCTAAAAAAAAAAATACATTTCATTTTTACAAAACCAACAACTTACAGATGAGCTTGAACCCTCTTTCATCTTTGATTTCATTCTCTTTCCTGCCATATACCAAGTTTTAATAGACTCCTCCTTCTACCCTCAACTTTTTTTTTCTATTGCTAAGGATCAAGTCTGGTTATCCACACTTAAGCCTGCCTCTGATTTCCTTATAAATTGAAGGCAGCCATTAATACGATAACGGATTTCCAAATGAGCTGAAAAGAGGCTTTTGGTCCAGGGAACTCAGGCACTGACAAAGGGAACACGACACAATTTTCTATTTTGTCTTAAATTACTGGGTTAATCAGGCCAAAGTGGAGTGTGTCTCTTGAGTAGGAGTTGTTCTGATAGTTTTCTGTGTGTTCAGCTAAGCTCAAGTTGAATACATTCGTTTTGACATTTCTCATGTCCTCAGAGCCTGGAGACGTAGCGCCAGTCATGACAGACAAAAGGCAATAGTCTCTTTTTGTAAAAAATATGTATGTTGTCAAACTGATCTTTCAGTGAAATATGTAGGAAGCCCATCCCGTCACTGCACTGCAGTCAGCATGGTTAGTATGAGCTGTTGTGTGGAGTGACGCATACGGACAAACCCTGTGTTGTTTAAGTGGATATTTAATACATATAACTTTTACTAGCTATCTTCGTGTCTGTGGATTATCTGTAAAATTGTTTCATATATTCCACAACAGTTTATGTAGTTTTGTTTTCATCACTTATTTGACAACATTAGCATTTAATGTTATCATTAAAGTCTATTTTCTTCTTGGAAACAAAAGACAGTAACTTCACACTGAGTGATCTTCATGAAGCCAACTTATTCTTTTCTCTGTGGTGTATTCGTGTGTGGTCTCCTATTTTGCCTTGATACCCATGCACAGTATAACATTCGATCCCAACTGGGGCTCACACTTGCCCTTGCTAACCCACATAGTTACTTAGATCTGGTCTTCCTACAGACGCCCATTAAGCATCTCTTTCCTGCATTACCTGCACCCTCTGTGTGCAGGGTAATGTGGCAGTTAAGGGGCCACCAGTCCCAAGAAGTGACTAGAGGAGAGCAAGAGCAAGTACATAGACCATCCATGCACTCATGTGTCCTGGATGCTACAGGAAATCTGGGCAGATTATCCCCGGAACTTGCACAGTCACTGAGGAGCTAACGCCACCTGACTGAGAACTCTCAGCTCCTTCTCCAGCACCACGTCTGCCTGCACACCACCATGCTCCCCATCATGAGAATACTGGACTAAACCTCTGAAACTGTAAGCCGCCCCAATTAAATGTTTTTCTCTTATAAAAGTTTCTGTGGTCATGGTGTCTCTTCACAGCTGTGAAAACCCTAACTAAGACATCAGGATAATGGAAGAGTCACAAAGCAACACACATATCACGACATCCCTGACATTAGAGGCAGAGACTACTCAACATAGTGAGTTCACCTTTGGTGGCACTGCCTCTGGTGGCACCATAGTCCACTCCTCTTGCCTCCAGTGTCTGCTCTCTTGTTCTTTCCACATCCCTCTTTCTTCATGGTGGAATCCAGCAGCATCAGCCAATGCTCTGGTAGAAACTCAGTACTAAGGCTGTGGTCCTTAAGCTGTTGCTCTCAGGATCTCCCCGGAGGGCTCTGTGGTAGCACAGACACTCATCCAGGGGCTGTGAGTTCCATTCCCTGTTCTCCACCTCTTTCAAGGCTTTGCTATCTCTAACTTGACCTAAGATCTTCACATCGCTGTTGTCTCTGCTGTCCTGTTCTCAGTGACTAGCCCTGGGGACTTTAGTCCCTTTTTTTTCTGGGAACAAATCATTTCTCCAGACAACTACCAAAATCCTTCAGGAGGCAGTTCCATCTCAAAGTTACTTTCAAAAAAGACCCCCCCCCACACACAAAACAATTGGCATTATTATGGTCATTAATATATTAGTACAAAAAATTCAATTGACCTTATTGTGGCCATTTCTAGAAATGATAAACAAAGGAAAAACTAGAACAATAAGCATTTATTTTCATATGGAAAGTGGCAGATTTAGGGCATATTTGAGAAATGATTGCTATGGTTTTAAAGTACTCTAGTCAACACAGGTATAAAGAAGTAAAATATGTGTATGGTTATTTCCCATGCTGCAAGATTTTATTTCATCTCTAAATTGGAGCTCCAGTTTTAATATTTTGAAAATTTCCACAGCTTAAGCCCCAAACTAGATAATTAGCTCCAAACTAGAAAATTAGCTTCATATAAATATGATTTGGTTTTCAAAAGGAAATGTGCTTGATTCCTTCTAACAGAGTTCAGAGATGTACAGGTTTCACACACACACACACACACACACACACACACACACACACACTTTTATGTCAATGTGACACAAGCTAAAGTCATCTGAGCAGAGGGAACCCCAATTAAGAAAATGCCTCCAGCCGGCGGTGGCGACACACAGCTTTAATCCCAGTACTCTTGAGGCAGAGCCAGGCTGAACTCTGTGAGTTCGAGGCCAGCCTGGTATACAGAGCAAGATCCAGGACAGGCACCAAAACAACACAGAGAAACTCTGTCTCAAAAAAAAAGGAAGTGCCCCCATAAGACCATAAGATGGGATTGTAGGCAGGCCTCTGAGTCATTTTTTTAACTAGTGGTTGATGGGAAGGCCAAGCCCATTGTAGGTGATTCCATCCCTAGACTGCTGGTCCTGGGTTTTGTAAGAAAGCAGGCTGAGCAAGCCATGTAGAGCAAGCCAGTAAGCAGTACCCCTCCATGGCCTCTGCATCAGCTCCTGCCTCCAGGTTCCTGCCCTGTCTGAGTTCCTCTCCTGACTTACTTCAATGATGAACTAGAATGTGAAAGTGTAATCCAAATAAACCCTTTCCTTCCCAACTTGCTTTTGGTCCTGGTGTTTCATGCACACACACACCCCAGGCTGACATTTAACACACATGGAGAGAATAAGAAACACAATTGGCTTGAGCATCTGCAAACCCAGAGCAAGGATGCTTGATCTGTATCCATACCCTTGTATTTGTTAAGTGAAGCAAGAATTTGCTTTTGAAACATGGTAATGTGTACATACATAAATGAGGAATCTAATTTATCCCCAATATGAGTACTGAGCATCTGGAATGCAAGAGTGTTGTGTTCAAAGACAAATGAACCAAACAAGGTTTTTGATGAGCAGGCCCATGGCCAGAACTTAAACCATCAGGGTAAAGGGTCTCAAAGGGAAGTTGACCTTGACCTGTTCCTCTGATGCGCTGGCAGAAGCCATCCCTTCACAACCAAACCAAACCAAATCAGATCCTGAGGGAAAGCTCCTAAACCAGAACGCTCCCCCCCTCCCCCTCCACACACACACAGGAGGAAAGACTGAAGAAGGGGAGATGGAGGTGGTGGTGAGCTGTGCCTTCCTTGGAGAGCAGGCATAGCTAGGTGCCCTTGCTGAGCAAGGTTCACAGCCAGGGATGCAGACTGTGCAGTTACCGTGTGTGTGTGTGTGTGTGTGTGTGTGTGTGTGTGTGTGTGTGTGTGTGTGTGTGTGTGCCTTCACTTTCTTTCCACCAAACCCCAGACTCTCTCAGCGTCTCTTTTCTCCTGCGGTCCTGAGCAGGATGCTTTCCTTCTATCCCATCACTTTCCAGTTCTTGAAGTCCTTCCTTCCTCCTTCCCCTCTACCGGGACGGATCCCCTTCTCTCTGCTTCTTCCAGGAAGCTCCTGGCACTCCACTCCTCCCAGCCCAGACTTCAGAGATGGGTGGCAGCAGGTGGATGCCTGGAGAGAGGTTAGGAAGTCTCCTGGTAGGACCGGGCTCCAGCGGGGCGGGGACAGCGGGTGAGCAAAGCCAGCCCCGGGGCGGTCCCAAGCTGGGCTTCACAGCGGTGCGGGTCTTCGCCCCCAAGTGGCTGCAGCCCAGGTGCGGCGGGACAGGAGGATGTGCGGCTGGAGGCTGCTGGTGCTGTGGGCGCTGCTCCCCGCGACGGCTGCGGGGAGCTCGGGTCGCGGGTACCCGCACAGCACCGTCCTCGACCCAGAGGGCAAGTACTGGCTGCGCTGGGGCCGGCAAGGCGGACGGCTGGCCTTCCGCCTGGAGGTGCGCACGACCGGCTACGTGGGCTTCGGCTTCTCGCCCACCGGGACCATGGCCGCGGCAGACATCGTGGTGGGCGGCGTGGCCCGTGGACGGCCCTACCTCCAGGTAAGCTTGGGTCCCTTCCAGGACCTCCCTGAGCATCGATCGTCCTGGCTCACCCCAGGAGCGCGGTGCAGGAGCGGATGGGCAGCGGAATCCACTCAAGCTCGAGGGAGGTTGACACTGGCTTGGCGTGGCGAGTCTCTCTCCCCTTCCCTGCCACCTTTTGCCCAGGGGCCACTCGCTCCCGCCCTAGGGTCCCTGCCTAAGCCACTTGCAGTTCCATCCCGGGAAGTTTTCCTCCCCGGAGGACGCTCTGGCGTCTTAGTGCCCCACTTAACAGACCGCTGCGCACCCGCCACGCGTTCCCCTCCACTCCTCAGGAAAAAGAGGACCACAGCTTTGGAGACCTAACTGGACAGGTTGGGAGGAAGGGCGGGGTGCACTTGGGGATCTTGCTGTTTAGGGTTGGGAATCGCAGAAAGTCTCTAGTGGGTGGTTTTGGACGCCCCGGGAGCGGGGTCAACACTGACTACATCTTGGACAAGATGAATGAAGGGTCCTGAAGAGCTGTTTAAGGAAGTTTTGTTGTTGACAGTTTTGGGGGTAGCCAGTTTTAGCCACCTTCACAGCCCGGAGTCTCCGTGCAGAATCCTCTATTAAGGGATAATTTTCCACTTTCATAGGCAACAAAGTTCGTTTGATTCGCTCGCTGCCCATTTGCTCTTCGGAGTGCAGGGGGGAGGGAAGATGCTACCTGATAAGGGCATCTTTATGTATGGGGAAAGGTATGTGAAATAACAGGTTCAGATCCTTTGCTACCGAACAACTTTTGGGTTATAGTGGATATATACACTTTGTTAGGGGCCAACTTCCATCCAAGAATACTACCCTTTGATAAACATCATGAAAACTTGCTGTTCTGAAATTGTCTTCCCCTGGGAGGCATGAAAATGTCCTACGCCGATTTCAACGTGTATGACTCAGAAATTTCTCCCGATTTCTAAGCTGGGTTTTCACAGCATTCTGACTGAGGTGCCCTGACATTTCATCTTCAGTTCTGACCCTGACTTTGGCTGGAAATAAAAATGACAGCAATTCAAATATCCAAGCCACCCCATCGCGTTTTTATCCCCAATTCATCGCTTCCTCTCCATATAAGTACTATGCAACTCTGACAGAATAAAGCTTGATGAGGTTCACAGTACAGGCTTTCCCCACGTGGGAATTTTCTGTTGCTGCATCATCTCCGATGTGAAACTTGATAGGTAAGGATTTGATCCCACGCAAAGGCCTCACTAATCAACTGGCTTAGTTAGTCTCCCATGATCTGAGGTAGACACTACCTATTTTTATGTCTATCACAGCAAAGGTTTTTTTAAAAAGCTGTTTTTGTAGAGTAAGTATCACACCCCTGCACACGATATAAAAGTGGGCATGAGGCATCTTGCTTTGTAATAGCAATAGGGCACACTTTAAAAGTCAACCCGACACGATTTTTGCCAAAAGAGCAGCATTTCTAGAAAGCCCACACAATTAGATATCAAATGAAAGTCAGAAGCAAGAGTCCTGACCCAACTTGTCATAATGGACCCATCACAAACATCTTGCTAAACCACAGAATATTTCATCTTGTGGGTGGCTATCCCAAGATTGCATAAGAATAAAGGGTTCTTCAGATTGATTTTGAAATTTTGTAATTTTCTTAAAGCAATGGGTACATACTACTCTGAGATGAATTAAAAATACACACTGTGTATGTAATGAACAAGAAATAGCATTTTTCTACTCTCTGTTGGTCCAGAAATGTGTTCTTTGTTTTCATATATAAGGGCTACTCATTTTCTTTTTTGGATGATATCCTTTATCACTCCATTTCCTTACTGATTTTTAGGACACATTTTATTTTATTAGTCAGTTAACTGGCAAGAGAGCCTATTCAAAACCTTTCGAATAAAGTAAAAAAAAAATAATAGTAACAAAAAGAAATATTTTGATTATAGCCAGTAGTGCTGGGTGGGAGATTTCATTTTCTAATACTTAAAATGGACTCTTCTCCCTAGATTATTATTTGAGATTTCTCATACACTGGTATGACAAGGGTATCTTAAGTAACTATATTGAAACTAAAATGTGCTTCTCCAATGAAGCATATATGATTTTATTAGCAGACTTTGGGTTTTATGCTGTTCTGTTTCCAGTGAAAATGGACTTTGCATGGAACAATGACATAAAAGGCATTGGTTCCTGGGGGCGTTAGTGAATGAAGCAGGCACCACTAGTTGGACAATGGCGTCAGGCTGTGTGAGTTAACATAAGTTGACATCCCAGGCATCTCACTGTATGGCTTTCCCCTCACCGCTCAGCCTTTTCAATGTCATTTTCAACTTACACTTTTGACTTCTTGATGCTTTGATTTCTATTTTTAAACAAATTATCTATAAACACGTCTTTGCAGATGGGTGTTGACTCTGGTATGACTAAGAGTAATTCCTGAGCAACCAGGCAGAGAATTTTTGGCTTAGTGGATGCCACAAACCCAAATGGCTGGAGAAATCAAGAGGGCGGCGGTCTAAGCATGGGGCGTGCTTGAGGAGAACAGGCAGAACACAGCAACAACTGGGGTATACTAGAAAGCCAGAGTTACCTTCTCAGGGGGCTACAAATCCAGTACTGACAGACCGTTTGTTTGTTTTGTTTTAGAGAGAAGACAGAATTTCAATGTGTGTGTGTGTGTGTGTGTACTTTTGACTCACTCATACTGCCTCCCACTCAAGTCTTTACACAGCACTGTGTACAAAGTGTGCATACATGATAGACCCAACTGGGGTCTATCTTACAGAGGGTGTAATCTTGGACAAGAAGGAAAAAAAAAAAAAAAACTAAGTTGAATAAATTATCAATACAAAGTATGAAAATCCATGGGAGACAAAAAGGCAAGCCCAATTTCTGTTCAGAGTGCTTATTATGGGCCAGGAGATGATTTCAGCATCTGGGGGCCTTGGCCATTATTTGGACTATTTATTCTTATGTTAAAAAAAAAACAAAAAACAAAATGCCCCAAACAGTAGTTTGACACAATCACCAGTATTTTGCTCAAAAGTATGTAATTTGAGCCGGGCTTAGTGGGAACAGCTGCTATTCTTCACTCTGTGCCAATTCTAAGGTATGTGGTTAGAAGTATCTGAAGGCTTACTCACCTTTATGTCTGTCTGGGACGATGGCTGGGTCCTCCCTCAGTCAGTTCTGTGGTGTGACTGTGGCCTCTCCACATGGCTGCTTAGCTTCCTCACAGCGTAGTGCCTGGTCCCAGATTGGACATCCTCAGAGGCCCACATGGTAACTGTATGTGGATAGCCTTTGATGACTTTGCCTTCGAGTCATTGGTACACTTCTGCTGTTACCACAGGCTCATGGAGTCAGGAAAGCGCATAGACCTCACTTTATCTTGATAATGGATATATTAGTGTGGCCATTGTTGTAAAATCGATTCTATACGTCTTTCCCCACTTACCACGCCTCCCATCGAACACCATCACTTTAAACCCTTAAGCGTGCATACCTACTCAATTTCGACATTACTTCCATCAGGAGAGTAATGTTCACTTACTGACCATTCCCTCTCCTTCTCATTGTGTCCACCCCCACCCCCACCTCCGATCACCAGGAATTGGTGAACTACTGGTAATTTTCTCACTGCCCTGTTTAACCACTCTATTTCCTCTCTGTGTACCTACTCCCCAGTATAAGATTTCTGAACCTTAACAATCCTGTGTTTGTTTGTTTTTATGGTTGCCAATCATTTACGCAGCATAGACCCAAAGGGACTACCTGTAGATGACAGGGTAACATTTGCGGGTTGGCTTACAGAGGTTTAAAGGTAAATAAATAAAGATCAAACTTTGGATTTCCGTGAGTCAGCAGAACAACAAGCTTCATAACTCTTAAAACTATACTGGAGGCTCAGCGTGGTGGCACACATCTGTCATTCCAGAACCAGAGAGGCTGAGGCCGGAGGATCCCAAGGCTGAAACCAGCTCAGGATATAGGATAAAACGCTGTATCAAAACAAACAAACCAAAGAATGAACAGCACCTACACCAGGAGACCTGTTAGTTATGGAAATCGACTTTGCCCGTTTTGTGACTTTTTGACCCTCTGGAGAGGGGTCCTCATTTATGTTTGACCAGCTACAATCCAAATGGGGAGGAGAGGAGGGAGGGATTGCTGGGAAGGGAAGCCTGCCTCCAGGAAATCTTCAGGATAAACTGTAGAAAGGATGAACTAGGTCGTTGACACTTATGGAAATGTCCCCTGTGGGGTGCTGAGCAGGTCATTTTTCTATTCTGTCTTTCACAGCAGGACCCAGGCTGGGTGGGAAACACTCTGTCCTTTCGAAGGGTGTCTCAGAGCCACAGGATTTTGTCTCATTGAATCAGGCCAACTCCCTTGTGCTTCCCCTCTTTGACACGACAATGACCCCACCCCCATCGGAACCATTTAGCAAATGTGAGTGCCCACTGGGAGCCAGGAACCCCGCGGATGAATGCCCAGTTTGTGTGAGTGAGAGAAGAGAGCATCATTGTCGGATGTGCTCTTGATTAGCACAAAAATGGATTCACCCTTCCTAAGGGGATAGACATCACCAGTGAATGGAGCCCGACACATATGTCATCCTTGGTGGTAGCCTCACTGGTTGGCCCCTTCAGAAACTGGAGGCTTTCTGTGCAGAGCAGTGTCTTGAGCATCTGGGTAATTGCTGCCAGGGCCCCTCCCTGAGGAAGTGCCTGTGAGTGATCTAAAAAATCACAGAAAACAGTAAGCATTCTTTGTGGTTAACAACGTGCTTCTTTTTAAGCTCACACCAGCCAACCGCAACAAAGCAACATTGGCAAAGCACACTGGAGGCGCGCAAGCCTGACACAGCTCAGCTGCAGCATCGTTAAGGGATATTTATAAATCTCGGGAGGACGCCCCCCTCACACACACAATCACCAGATGAGGAAGGGACCTTTCCGAGGAGCTTCTTGCTCTGGGCCTGAGGAACAGGGACACAAGTCCCACTGTTCAAACCCAAGGTGATGGTCCTCAGCTGGAAGCTGTGTACTTCTCCTGACAAGAATGGAAGGCTTCCTAATTAGCCCGGGGAAACAAGCTGACCTCACAGCCAAGGAAACAACGCACCTAGATTGACAAACAGAGTTCAAGGCTTTGGGCTACCACAGGCAGATTTGGGGAATTTTGGATGGAGAGGCCAGAGTCCACTTCAAAGAAAATGAAGGGTGGCTGGTTGATGCACAGTTTGTAGAAGGGTGCTATTAAAGTGTCTCACAAGAGAGATGAATTCATTACACACTACTTTGTTTCTGGAAATGTTTGATCCATGAATAATAATAATAATAACAATAATAAAAACTCTGTATACAGATGTCTTACAATGCTTTCCTGTAACACAGAATTAATCACCAGTAAAGAACTTTCAAAAAGAAAGAACCGGAAAGTAGGAAAAAATAATTTCTTTAGGAAGATTCTTCCAAATTCATATCGAGTGAATAACTGCCTTGTTTCATGCCTGGGAGAAATAAATCACAGAGCATGTAACATGACTAAAGAAAGTAACACATAAAGGGTAATTTCTTTTGAATCCAGAATTTTCTGTTTTGTTTTTTGACACAGGGTCTCTTTATGTAGCCCTGGCCATCATGTAGACCTATTCTGTAGACCAGGCTGGCCTTGCACTCAGAGATCTGCTTGCCTCTGCCTCTCAAGTCCTGGGATTAAAGATGTGTGCCACACACTCCGCTTCAGATTTGTATCCTTTTTTTTAAGCTTATTAAATTCTATAATAAAACAATCTCTTTGGAGGACAGCATACAGCAAGCGTACAGCAGAGACAGTTGCAGAAGTAGTTGCAGGGAGCCTGGCTCAATGAACATGCTGCTGTCAATCCTGATGGCCTGAAGTCAATGTCTGGAACCCACATGGTGGCAAGAGATAACTCCCAAAAGTTGTGCTCTGGCCTACACATGTCATGTATGCACATACACCTCTTCTATTCTCAATAAAAATGTAGCAAAAGTATGACTTTATTGACTGTGGTCCTGGGATCATCAACTGGAGTGCAGGATAAATAAATAATTTATTAAGAAGGTATTGTTTGCTTGTGTGTTCACCCAGTGTGCCCCAAAGTTTTGGCTTCTCACTGTATTTGCAGGTTTAAATGTTAGTGGCTTGTGTGTTTAATCATTGTCTTTTATGAGTTCAGAGTTTGATAACTTCCTTTCAAACTTCCTGCCACACATCCTTCTCTCCCCATTTTGTAGGTGAGGAAAGTAGGGCCTTAAGTAATTGTCAAGTGACTTTTGGGAGGTCGTATAGATCCAGAGCCTAGTTATTTCCTCTGAATCCTGGTTTGCTGTCATTTATTCTTTCATAAAATGTCTCCATAAAAACACATTCCAGTTTCTCTTTCTAAATAGTGAAAATATATATGCTGTGAAGTATGTCTCTTACTATATTTATTCCATTTTAAATGTCACAGACGTTCATTTCTGTGATAGGATTTTGTATGCCCTTCATTGTGGTAAGTCTCTTAGATTGCTATCCATATAACTTTCAAATGGTCCATGTGAGGCCAATATCTTATACAGGAACCCTGGGTTCTTGGTTACATCTTAGAAATCATCTGTGGTTTCCATACAGAAGAGCATGTTGGGCTGCTCATTCTTCCATTCGGGCAATATTGATTGACAGTTCTAGATGCTGGAGGGGAGGGGTGCGCATCATAGAACCATATGGCATCAGGGGTCTTATGAGCTTTATGTTTTGGTAGAGTGGTTTCCAGAAACAAATAATTATGAAAAATTATCAGAAAGTGAGAAATATTGGGCAGAGAATTCAGGGGGAGGGGTGAAAGAAGGTGCAGCTATGTGTCTGACTCACACCATGATGCCAACAAACCCAAACAGGAGGAAAACAAGCACCCTGAGTTTTAAGGATTGTCTTTGGCTGTTGACTGTAGTGTTCTCAATTCAAAATATCACATAGTGGGAAGAAGGTGGTCTTGCATGTGAATAAAGAACTCAGAGAACTTTGAATGTAGGAAACTATCTACCTGGAGAAAATAATGAATTTGCTCTTTGTGCAGTGGGGAGTGTGGGTGAGGGGGAAAAGACTGGGAGGAGAGGAGGGAGGGGAAACTGCAGCCAGGCTATAATAAATAAATAAATAAATAAATAAATAAATAGTTAAAATATGTTAAAATTAAAAACAAAACAAACAAAGACAAACACGCTGTAGAAGCTATTTGCAACACACACACACACACACACACACACACACACACAAAGAAAAAAGGTATCTGAACTGCTTGGGCTCTCTCTCCATCTCTGCTCTGAGGCATGTGTTAAATACTGAGGCAGTTAAATGCACACACACACACACACAGGGACACACACACACACACACACACAAAGAAAAAAAGGTATCTAAACTGCTTGGGCTCTCTCTCCATCTCTGCTCTGAGGCATGTGTTAAATACTGAGACAGTTAAATGCACACACACACACACAGGGACACACACACACACACACACACACACACACACACACGGAGAGAGAGAGACACACACACAGAGGAGAGCTCGAGAGAGTATGATGAGGAAGCTTATCCAGGATCTTTCAAGCTCTAGAGATGGTATTTGTGTAAGAGCTTCTCTCTTAGCCCTGGTGTGAACGTTTATGTTTAATATTTGTTCTAGCTGATCAGATGAAATTAGAGCATTAACAACCCTTGAGAAGTTACATCAATGTGTTTCAGGAAGATTTTCATCTTTTTATATGACATTTTTATAAGAAAACTTAGGAATCTCAGTATCTTAGAAGAGTTCTGAATTTCTGCTTTTATAAGTCTTTCTCTGAGCAAGGAGGATTGTATGGGAGGGTATGGGTGGAGGAAAGAGGAAGGGGAAATATTGTAGTATATTATTTTAAGATATTTTACATTTGTTTGTGATGTGGAACATTTCTTTAATGATGCAAAGATGTGTTGCATTCTTTTATGTTGCATTTGTTTAACTCTGTGAAGCTGTGTTGCTTTGCCTGTCTAAAACACTTGATTGGTCTAATAAAGAGCTGAACGGCCAATAGCAAGGCAAGAGAAAGGCTAGGCAGGGCTGGCAGGCAGAGAGAATAAATAGAAGGAGAAATCTGGGAGGAAAGAAAGAAAGCAAGAGAACAAGAAGCACAAAAAGAAGGGGCCAGCCACACACAGCCAGCCATGGAGTAAGACTAAAAGTAAGATATACAGAAGTAAGAAACAGAAAAATCCCAGAGTCAAAAGGTAGGCAGGCTAATTTAAGAAAAGCTGACAAGAAACAAGCCAAGCTAAGGCCAGACATTTGTAATTAAAAATAAGCCTTCGTATGTGATTTATTTGGGAGCTGGGTGGTGGGCCCCCCAAAAGACCAAATAGTGAAAACAACTAACAACAGAGAAGTGATACAATTACATTATAATAACAGAAATAACTAAAAATCTCTCTGCAAATGTCATGCCCTGAAACCCATTTAACACAAGTGTCTTAGGGTTTCTATTGCTGTGAAGAGACACCATGACCGCAGCAACCCTTATAAAGGAAAACATTTAATTGAAGTGGCTCTCTTACAGTTTCAGAGGTTCAGTCCATTATCATCATGACAGGGTGGCAGCATGCCAGCAGATGTGGTGCTGGAGTAGTGACTGGGAGTGCTACATCCTACAGGCAACAGGAAGTCAACTGAAACACTGGGTGGTATCCTGACCATAGGAAACCTAAAACCCGCTCCCACAGTGACACATTTCCTCCAACAAAGCCACACCTCATAATAGTGCCACTCCCTATAGGGTTATAGGGGCCAATTACATTCAAACTATCACAACAAGGGAACTGGTGGCTGATGCCATCATACAGACGCTGGGTGCAATGGTGGTCCAGAACAGAGAGGGATTCATTTATAGCAGATTAGAGAGCTATGATAAAGCTGGCAGATAATTGAGAACCAGAAAGGATATCATCTAGTTCCACATCAAAAATGAAGTGCTTTGATTTTCTTTTGAAATATCCCCCAGTGACTGGGGACATCGCCAATTGGTCAAGTACTTGCTGACTCAGAAGGAGGACTTGAGTTTGTTCCTTGGAACCCATGTGAAAGAGTCAGGCATAGTGTCAAGCTTGTAATCCCTGCTCTGGAGAAGCAGAAACAGGGAGATTCCTGAGGCTTGCTGGCCAGTCAACCTCGCCTAGTCTATGAGCACTAGGCCCCAGTGTGAGATCTCGTTTCAGAAAGTGAGGTGGGCACTCCTGAAGAATGACACTTGAGGTTTTCTCTGGCCTCCATACACACGTGCACACACTTACAAAGGCACTCCCACCGCAATATTCAAGGCCTAGGTACCCTCCTCTACCCACCCCTAACTAATAAAGATAACATATGGATAGAGTGAAGCCATGTTTCAGATTTCTGAGGTAATTCCAGTATGAAGGCAAGTCTGCTAACTGTTGATTTTCTGTGGTCAGGCTCTATGATAGAAATTATGGAAATCAACTTGAAGTCATTTGGAAGACTCCAGGCAGAAAAGTTCATATAAAGCCATTTCACAGTGACCATTTGATGGGCTAATACTGGCTTGGCCGTTTAACACTATGTTTTAAAATGGAAACACAAGGCTGTTATTCATAGCATGGGAACACTGATGAGATGTATTTAATGGCTCTGTCTATAGTTCTAAGCATTTCCTCAAATTCACATGCTGCTGCAAGAGCAATGATTTTTACCCTTTGAATAGAAGCATGTTTGAAAACATGCTCAGCAAGAAGTTTTTCTTTCCTTCCCACAGACGTCTTTCTACCTACACACTTTTTGCTGGCCTGTACCGGTTGCTGTATTTCTAAGCAACAGCAATATCTACCCACACACAGTGTGAAATGTATGGTATGTGTTGCCACAGGCTACCTCATTTATTTCATTATTAATTGGCGGTCTCAGGTCTATAATTTTACCAAGAGAAGGGTTCTGACTAGAAACTTTGGATTAATGCTTTCTTTTGTATTTGGAAATATTCTCTAGTGTTTCTCATTACATAAACAGATACCATTCCCCTCCCTCCTCCATTCTGCAAGATTGCTAATAAGCTGTGAAAATGCCCTCAAGTTATAGTTGCGCAGGGAGAAGGAGAAGAGGTACAGGAGTGGTGGATAATTAGTATCTTATTAGGGCATGGATGGAACATTGTAGATTGACGATTGTGTCCTCGCTGCCAAAGCTCCCTGAGGTACCAAGGAACAATTCCATGCTCTTGGCAGGACCTCAAGAAAGATGGCTGAGTGCAGCTAAGAGCAGGGAGTCTTCTAGACTGACTGTGAGCCTCACCAACACTAGCTGCTTATTTCTTGTGTGGCCTTGGCAAACTCTGACTCCCCTCTAAGTGGCAGTTTTCCTTCCGTGCAGAAGGCAGATCATGTTCTTTAGCTCCCAGGTTTTGTGAGGATTAAGCAACATAGGCATTAAAGCTCTTAGCAGAGCATGTTACACGCAGAGCTCTATAAGTGAGATACATGACTGTAATGAAGTTGTGAACTGTGGGAACAGAAGACCACATGGGGACAAGTATCCCAGGTTTTCAGCTTGGGAAAAAGGCATTCACTAAATACACAGATAAGGGGGCTTGGGTACTAAATCATGAGGTCGTCTTAGGACAAACTTCAAGCAGTTGGGTGGTGATTGTTTGAACTCTTCATGACTAGAGGCCAGCTTATTTCCATAAGCATAATTTATAGCCAGCAACTATATTTTCCTTTGCATTTGATTTGTTGTTCTTGTAGTTTAAGGGTCTTAAACAAATGGTATATGTGAATGATATAGTACAGCATTTTAGAGGGCTTCTCATTATATCATAGAAGATGGATTAAAATATCAAATTCATTATAATCATAAATATTTAATATCCATACCAAAACAGGATATCAAAGTGGCCATCTTAGGTTTCAGATGAGGGCTTAAAAACAGTGGTACACTAAAATAATGCAAAGAAACCAAAGGCTAAACATTTGTTGAAAATACAAGTGGAGATCAACAATTTAGTTGAATAAAGCTGACTGTATAATGCACAGCTTTGTAAAATTGTACTAAATTGGGTTCATGTGATAAAGAGTTAATTCAGTAGGTCACATTTCAGTTCATTATAATGTGGCTGGTAAACACAGAGAGGTTGTATTAGTTGGTGATCTGAGATGTTCATATCAAAGGATGCAATATTGACACTGTACTGTGTCCCAGGCTGACCACACCAAAAGGCCCTTTCTAGGAATAGCATTTTCCAAAGTCATGTGGATAAATGAGGGTATTTGAAAGGTAACTGAAACTTCTGGAAATTTGGATGCCCAAGGACAGACAAATAGTTGGCATTGTTTTCATTGGCGAAAGAATGATTCAAGGACATGATCCTTATCATGTAGTGGACAGACTTCCTCCAGAAATGTGTGTCAAACATCACCTGTTATGCTCCAGAAAAATAAAGACCCAATTGGCACACCTTCGAAGAAGAAGAATGCTCTAGCTTAGCCTCAGTTTTTGTTGATGAGAGACTCTAGATAGGAGTCGGTGGCCTCGTGAGACTGTAAGATCATGAACTTGATACTGCAAGTGTTCAGTAGTACTGTGTGGTCATCTCTTAGAGACACTTCTGAAGAGCTGCAGAGACATGGATTGATTAGACAATGAAGTGCTTGCCTCACAAGCATGAGGACCAGAGTTTGGATCTCCAGAACCAAGTAAAAGAGCTGGGGAGATGGAAACTGGAGGGGTGTTGCGGCAAGACGATGGAGTCTCATTGGAGAGTTTTAGGGGTGGATGGTACCTGAGGAAGGATATCCAAGCGCTCCCAGACATGTACACACACGTGATAGGAATGTATTTGAGAGAAAGCCTGCTAAGTGCCAGCCAGGATTAGGTTTCCCTAAGAAATAGCTTCCAGCTACAGCCTGATGCTGAAGAGAACTTCACTCTACACACACACTTCCCGATAATCCAAGAGATGAAAAGAGGAAGATTTAACTTCGTATTACCTTTTAAATGACAGATTTCCTTATTTTTGTGGATAGTTATGTATGGGCCTGGTACAGTATCATGACAGTATGTCATCTCTAGCCATTTCATAAACTTCAGTATATTTAAATATGTATAATGGTGTACTCATCTTTAAATCTGGAGAACATACAAACAAGAACATTTGTCTTTCAAAGCAGTATTTGGATGGCTTCAAGAGCAAAGTCAAACATGAATTTGTTAAGATTCTGAGGCCTGCTCCCCTCCGCATTTCTTTGACCTTTCTTGAAGCACTTTCTGGCCCCTGGCCTGCACACCACGATATTCAGATAGGCTACTCAAACTGAGCATGATTTATTCCAACCTGTCTCTTTGCCAGCCTTCCCTGTCTTAGTAAATGGCGGGTTTTGTTTTGTTTTGTTTTGTTTTGTTGTTGTTTGCTAGCTCCAGTTAAATATTAAGAGCAATCTTTCTTCTCTTTCCTCTACCCATGATCTAAACCCTATCTTCAGGTCCTACTGTTCTTCACATGAGAATTTCAAATCTGTTCAATTCTCTTCAGCTGAATCCAGTGGAATTACTGAGACATTTCTCGATCTCCTGGCCACCATTCTCATTGTTCTCCACACAGAAGCCACAGTAATCTGCGAATACTTTATACATAGGTACACACACACACACACACACACACACACACACACACACACACATGCTTGCAAGAGAGGAAGCAAGGAGGGGAAAGGGAGAATAAGGGATAGAGGCAGGAAAAGGGGAAAGGAGCCTCGAAAGAAATAATAAGCCTGTTTCTCTACAGATTATTTTTTCACTCCCTAGATAAAATGGATATGGGCTCTTAAGTTAAATTATCTAATATATATATTTACAAATTAGAAGATGACTTAGGATGGAGGTAAAATAATGTTCCTTGAATGATTAAAACTGAGATTTTTTTCTGCCAAAGCATATCATTGGGAATGAAGAGTGAAACAATTAACTTTATTGTATATTTCTCATAATTGTATAGATTATTTCCATGAAAGCTGAAATGAAGTGACCAGCTGTTATTGACCGTGTGTGTGTGTGTGTGTGTGTGTGTGTGTGTGTGTGTCAGAGTGAAGTACCGACAGGAAAGCACACTCCTCAAGAGCCCTTTAACGAAGCAGCAGTGTTGATATTTTGGACTTCAGATAGACATTTAACAATTCTTACGAGACCCAGAGAAAAATCTGTCTGACATTGTTTCCTAAGCACATTGAAGTTCCAGTTTGGTTTCTTAGTGAAGAGATTCCTTCAAAAGTTATTGAAATGGAAAGATTTTTGTTTCTAGAATCTGCCTGTACAGCGTTAGACAGCCTCCTGATTGTTTAGGATCGAGGGTGCTTCTTTGATACATGAATGCTTATTATACAGACAGTCAATGTTATAGCTAATGTCATGAACAGAAATGTGCGATGGAATGGACGTCTGAGAAGCAGACACAGGAGAGAAGCTGCAGGCACCTGTTGAGGAAGATGATGACAGATGGAGTCGTGTTTTTTTTTTCCTCAAGATCTCTGTGCAGCTGTGCTTACATCCAGTTTTCCCCCAAGCTGATGCAAAGTCTATTCATATCTTTTATTACATCCACCAGAGTTTTTGCTTCATCCTGTTTCACACAGCATCCATCAAAGCTCTATTCTGTAGCAGAGATTTCATTTCAGAAAGGAGGAAAAAGACGAACAATGAGCGAGAAGCAACTGAACATCTGTGTGATCATGTTTCTGAACAAGAGACCTTAGCGATCCTGTCAGTTGGCAAAACTAGCTTTCGGGTACATTATCTTACTTTGGAAATGACAGCCAGCCCCTCATGTCAACTCCCTGCCAACTGCTGGTTGGGGTACCTTACTTTATTATTGTCCCACAGCATTTTGAAACCGCAATTATACACTTCGGTTTTTTTTTTCTTTTCTTTTTTTAAGTGTAATGCATTCCAGGGAGAAATACTCTGTGAGAACATGCTTCAGGAGGTGAACTTTCCATGATACAGCCAAACAGGATCATCATCATTGAGGTTTATTAACTCACTTTTGAGGGTTCTGTGTGATATTTTATTTGGAAAATATAAACAAGGTCAGTATATAATCCATGAAATAGTCCACAGTCAGAACAATGACAGTCCGTACAGAAGTCAGGCTGGGGGGTCTGTGTTAGAATCAATGAAGACCCACCCAAAGCAACCAAAAAGGTGAGTAGCAGCAATTCATGTTTGTTCTGGAGAACATTAGGACTGACTGAGCACAGCCAAGCTTGGCTTCTGTTGGCATTATTAATGACATCTGCATGTTTTTATTCCTAAATTCTTAAAGTTCCCGTGAAGTTATGGTTTCTTCTATCCTCTCTGGCTCTCTTGTGTTATGAGATCCACTTTTAATGGATTAAAAAGGCGTGTGTGTGTGTGTGTGTGTGTGTGTGTGTGTGTGTGTGTGTGTGTGTGTGTGTGTGTACATAGTATGGATGTGTGTATATGTATGAGTTGGTGTACAGGCCAGCAGGTGACATCAGGTGTCTTTTCTTGATTATTTTTTAAATGTTGTTCAGAGTCTTTCTCTCTCTGAATTGATTCAGCTCATTGATTCTGCTAGGCTGGCTGGTCAATGAACTTCAGGGATCTGCTTATCTCTGCCCACCCATCCTGCCATGGTAGTGGAGTTAAAGGGGCATGCTTTTTACAGGAATGCTAGGGATCTGAACTCCGGACCTCACATTTGTGCAGCAGGCACTTACTAATTGAGCCACTTGCTTCTAATTAATCTCAATTGGAACTTTTACGTGTCACTATTTTATGTTATATTTACAATAAATTCACTTACAGCATAGGTGATAAGTTTTATAATGGCTTCAACATTCTACCATGACAAATGCCTGTGCACTGTGAGCCACATTCCTATTCTTATTTGAAGTCCCAGACTATCATGCACTGCAGGAAGAGGGCTGAGTCACGACCTTCTTCTTGCCTGTGCAATGCACATGTGTATGGTTCCATTTGCTATGTAGAACAGGGAATGGCCAGGGCATCATTTGGCTTAATCATCTAGGCAGAAATAAGATACAGCGGAAATGAACTGGGAAATTTAATACCGAAATTATGATACAGTATCATTTTGTTAATTCCAATGTCTAGGTCACTTTATTAATATTTGAATTCTTAATTGGTTAATGTTTTAGTGTTCCAGTTTCATTTTCTTCTCCCTAGGGGATAGTAAAAAAATACTACCCCTTTGATTAACCCGCTGAACAACAATTTGTTTTTTTCTCAAACTGTCAGGAAACAAATTCATTAAACCTTTAAAAAAAAAAAAAAAAGAGCTTAACCAATCTAACTCTCAGCACTGATCTTTGCTCTCTTTTGCTTTTTCCTTTGTTTTTCCTAGTAAGCAAGTTTGAAGGTTGTGAAATGTGAGACAAGTTTTTGCCCTCTTTTCTCCCCTCCCCCTCCCTTAATTAATTGCACTTGAAGATTTTCCAATGTGCCATTTTTGCTGTGTGACGCTAACACCATCAAGGCTGTGCTTGGTGGTTGTCCACATACTTCCTTGTGGCCCACCAAGTTCAGTTTTTCCTCTACAGTGAAGAGACAAAACAGATGCACCTTTTACTTATTTCCTATTTAAAATGTCCTCATTGCATTAAGTAGTTGCCTTGTAATTTCTCTCTCTTTTTTTCCCTAAATCATGACCTCAGTCTCCCAAGATACTTTTCATATAAGGGCTGAGGATCATGACAGTGTTTCAGAGTGTCCCAGAAAGCTGGGCTCCACAGTCGATCATGTGAATCCAAATCCATTCCAGCATCTTCCACACCAGACCTTAATGATGTAATTGAGAGCATGTATTAATTGATTGGATCTCCTTTGCGTGGTTCCATTGACAATATAATTGACTATTTTAAATGTAGAAATATGTAATTGGATTAAGATGATTAGTTGTCCATTTCTTGGCAGTTGCCTCGGGCTTGAGAAATTTTACAACTTCTAGAAAGTTATCACTTGTTACGAGAACATAAGCAGAGGAATGAAGATTCTGAGTGGCAGTGATCACTTCCTGCAGTGATGATCAATGAAAACTGCATAGAAGAAAAGAAAACCACATGAAGGAAAGAGAGAGCTTCAGTGGGTGATGTTAGTGAAGAGAGTATCTCAGTTCCATTCAGAGAGATGGGAAAGAAGAATGTAAACAAGGCAAAAAGATGAGGAAAGGTTAAATATTTAAAGGAAATAATACACAGGGAGCATATAGTAATATTAAACTATTAAATTATTGCAACTATGGAAGTCCAGGTTAGGCTGAGTTTCAGGGAACAACGAGCCAGGAATGTAGATTTTAGTGTATTGTAGCACATGCATCAAATAAAATACAATATTATGCAAAATGACATGCTGGGAGAAATACAATGACATTTCAAAGAAAACCTTAACAGAGCTGTTCAATCGATGGAGTCTAAAACTAGTTGTTGACATGAAACAGAACAAGGTGAATTATTTTTTCAAATTCTGACTTGATAGGAGCCAAAGTGTCTGTATAGAGAGGAGTCAGAGGGGAAAAGTTAAAGAAGAGGTGAGCTTTGAATTTGGGAAGCTGGAGGAGTATCCAGTCATTGAAGACAATCTGGAAAACATATACAAGGAATCTGGAGTGGGAGTACAAGTTTAGGATTCATTGCATTTGAAATGACAGCAAGACTTGTTAGTGAAATGGGCTTTGGTGATACTGACTAAAGATGACACTCTGAGGCCATTAGTTAGGGCACAGGAGGACACCATAGGGCCAGAGAACAACAGGTGTAGACTAGACCTCTAACAGTGGAGCTGTTAATATCCTTCTGGGGCAGTGCATGCTTGTGTGCGTGCGTGCGTGCGTGCGTGCGTGTGAGCGTGCATGTGTGCATGCATGCATTTGTGCGTGTGTGCGTGTGCGTGCGTGTGCATGCGTGTGTGTGTGTGTGTGTGTGTGTGTGTGTGTGTGTGTGTGTATTTTTTTTTTTTTGCCTTGCTTCCAAGACTCATTCCCAACCATGGGCTGGAGGATAATTCAGTCCCTCATTACTAACTATGAAGGTATTTGTGAATCTTTCATTGGTTCCCTTTCTATGGTTGAAAGTTGTAAGTACTACCCTTCTACCACATGATCACTGAGAAGTTTGGCTGTGAATAATCTCTTCTAGTGACTTGAAGGCATTTATTGAAATCTGGCTTTTTATGGTTAGATCTTTTTATAGGAAGATTGGACGGCTGCTTTTCTATTGTTGACTCAAGTCTCTATATTCATGATATATTAGTTTTCAACTGCTGCCATTTACTTTCTAATTATTTCTGTCCTTATTTTTTAAAAAAAAATATGTACCTACCTCTATGAGAGATACTAGTTTGCAATTCTTTATAATGCCTCACATCAGTATCAGCATAATGCTAGAGATTTAAAAGTGTGACTTGGAAAGCATTCTCTTCTTTTATTTTCTAGAGAAGTTCAGGAGGGATTGGTATTAACTTTTCCTTAAAATATTTAATAATATTTTAAGTGAAACCATCATGGCCTAGAATTTTCTTTGTAGGAAGGCATTTCACTTATGAGATCACTTTGACTTTGTGTGTTCTTCTGAATGACTTTTATTGACTTTTGTCTTTTTATTTTTTTTGTCTAAATGATTCCATATTTTCCCACTAAGAAGTGCATGATGACATAAACTGAATGTTTGCACAAATGATTTAACTTTGACCTTTCCCCTAAATTTCATTTACACTCATTTTTTTTAAATCTCACCTGTTCTATGTGTTTCTTTAGATTTAGTATATTTTATAATTTAGCAGAGTTGGTATTTTCTAGGATAGAAAGAAGGTAGGAAAAGAGCCCTCAAGTATCATGGCTGAAATTCTCACTAAATGACAGAAAACACATAGGGTGAGGGTAGAGAAATGTTGACATCTTGTAAAGATACCATTGGTTTGGAGGCCTGAAGACATGTAGATCTTCAGTCATTGATGATCTAAACTAAATATATAAACACTAACACCCTTTGGATAGCTAAGGTACAAAGATGTCTCCAAACAAGCCTAAAAAATGAGAAAACGAGGGGAAAAATCACCATGGTGGTTAGATTATTTTACATATCAATTTAATTTTAATAACATTCAGCCATATTTTAGTTCAGTAATGTTGAGATTATCAACTTCTTTTAGACAATGTTATTTAAATCTGAAATCCCTAAAGTATCCTCCTGTCTCATTCTAAATGCTGGGCCCACGGATAAAAGCCACCATGCCCACTCCAGACTTTTCTAAACATTAATGGTTGCATAGACCTATAATTTCAACTGCTTGGGAGCTGAGGCAGGAGGATTACAAATTCAGATTCCATCTTGGGCTACAGAACAAATTCAACGTCAGCGTTGGCATCTTAGTAAAACTCTGTTGCAAAATAAATAAGTAAATAATGTAAAAAGAGGCCTGGGGACATAATTCCATAGTAGAATGCTTGCCTAACATGCAGTACCACAAAATTCATCATACGTACATGCACACACAAATAGTCCTTATTGACTTATTTATGACAGAAGAGTGAAGGGATCCAGAGTAGTAGCTAAGTGAAGCTTCTCCCAATTTCTTGTAGCTAAGTTCTCTGGGAAGCCAGAGAAAAGTAGCTGGTAGGAATTAGTCTCGGTGAGCAGAAATAAGATGAATGGAAACTTGGCAAGCAAGTTGGATATTTTATGCAACTATGGGTTTGGGAAACATTTGCAAGATCAGGATAATTATTCTGTGCTTTGAACTCATTATGTTTTGTACTGTATTCATTTTGTATAAAATGAATTGTATGGCTAATGTAATGAAATATGACCTGAGTGTAAAGGCACAGTTGATCCCAATTCATTCCTTCCATAGGTGTTGGGATCTCACTGAAGGATTCAAATCTATATGATAGAAACCAGTAGACATATAGGTGTCATCACAGGATATGTTATTTAAATTGCTTTCACTTTTATAACCTAGTTCTCAGAATAAATGGACCAATTGTGTAAACATTGACCAGTTTCCTAGATAACCAACTCTTGACTTGTAATAATCCAGTCCATTGGAAAGTCCCAAGATTCATAAAATAGGTTTGGATAAGAGGGTTTTACTATGAACAAACCAAGAATGGACATGGGAACGGCCCCTACATTCTCTTACATTATTTTCATTCTGCTTTTAGAATATCCCGATCTTTGCTTTTCCCTTTTGCGACAGGACTACTTCACAAATGCAAACAGAGAATTGGAAAAAGATGCCCAGCAGGATTACCACCTAGACTACGCCATGGAAAACAGCACTCACACGGTAATTGAGTTTACCAGAGACCTGCACACGTGTGATGCCAACGACAAGAGAATCACGGTAAGAAGGGTGAGCGTGAACACTCTCATGGGTAACGTGTGTCTACACATATGAAGCAGTTGATAGAGTACAAGGAGGAGACACTGAAAACGATCAGTATTGGCAAAGTCACACAGCCCTTGGGAATATTTAAAACTCTTCTTTGCAAACTCCCACAGTTTTAAACCCATAAATTTCATTGAAGGCATTTGTATGCAAATTTAACATTTTGAAGCTCTCTTTTAAGTCAGTTGATTTAAAAAAATAATAAAAGCACATCTTAGCTTTTTCCCTGTAAAATTTGAAAATAAATAATAAAGGTCTAAAGAACTGTATTACAAAAAAGACAGTCATAATGCTGAATATGAGGGTGTAATTCATCTGATTTGTAACCGATGTGGCTTTGTAAATTTCTGAAATCCAGATGAATAGTCAGTTGATTATAATCACCTATTGGCATGTTATACGAGGTTTCTTATTTTCAGATTTCACACAAAATTATCTTCATGAATATGCAAATTAAATATTTAGAGGAAATACGCTCCTGTGGTGCTTTCCATGTTTGCTTTTTACCATTTCGTTTTTTGTATAGACCAATAAAATTGTCCTTTTTATTCAACCCACTAAAGCTTCAAAAAAGAGAATGTAAAAAGTCTGAAGTCATTCTGATTACCCTTCAGCCTAAGGCGTGAAGGAGGAAGAGCACGCACGAACAGACGAGCATCACTTTTCGTGGAGCGCACAGTACAATGATAATTCAGTTGGAATACTGCTGTCGTCATTGGCCACACAAAGAACAGAGCCAAGGGAACATTCAACACAAGTAGCTCTTCTAAATCATTTATTCTCAGAGTTCTTATTCCAAGGAGCTGGCAAAACACCCTTATCTGTAGAAGGATTCAGTCATTTTTTTTTTTTTTTTTTTCTATACTCCTGCAAACCTCTCCCATCCCACGGCCCCTCAGGCAGTCTCCCTCTGTGGCTCAGCCAAAGCCAGTTTCGCTCACTTCCCCTTGGAAATTCCCAGTATTCCTATACTGAGTACAGCTTTGAGTTATAAAATAAACAAGCCCAGACATTGAACTGCCTTCTTCTGTAAGTCCATAATTGAGTGAGTGCCTAGAGCAAAATCTGTTGTGTGTGTGTGTGTGGGGGGGGGGAACCAGTCTTAGAATAATTTAATGTTTTTTTTAAAACAGTATTTTTTATTTTTAAAATATTTTTTAAGTTAGCCTACAAAGTAGTGGACTTCATTCTAGCATTTTCATACAAACAGGCCATTATACTTTGTTTTACTTGCTCCCCTCCCCCACTGCCCTCTTCTGTGCCTCCAGGTCTTTCTGGCTGGTTCCTTTCTTTCTCATGATAGTTTTTTCCCTACTTTCCTGTCTGTCTTCTCTCTTCTTGGAGATCTCTTCTAGCTCTCTCATGATCCCCATTCTAATTTCAGGACCTACAAACACACACACACAGAGACATAAATTCACTCATACATATGATTTAAACTCTAGGTTCATTTAAAAAAGAAGACATACAGATGCTTTCTGAGTCTGGCTTATTTTGTTTACCATGGTGATTTTCAGTTGGATCCATTTTCCTTAAAATATCACTGTTCCATTGTCTGGATGTACTATGTTTTCATTATCCGTCCAGCAGTTGGTAGACATCTAAGGTGATTTCATCTTCTAACTATTTTGAATAGTAGACTAGAAATGAGCATGGATAGACAAGTATCTCTGTAGTAGGATATGGAGTCCTTTGGGATATGTCCGGAAGTGGAATAGCTGGATTATATGCTTGTATTTTTCACTTTTTGCAGAAATGCCACATTAATTTCTATAGTGGTTGCACATGATTATACTCCCAGCAGCAGTGAATTAAGGGTGAATTTTCCCACACAATCACCTGAATTTGTTGTCATTTGTTTTCTTGGCAATGGCTATTCTGACAGGAAAAATGGAATCTCAAGACTAAAAGGAGAAGACAGGGATGAGGAAGGGAATATGGAGAAAGACAACTGGCATTAAGAGCCATTTAAGGGACAATATGGAAACCTACTACTGCAGAAGCTTCTGAAAATATATACATCTAGGAGAGAAGTGGAAATGGAGGTACCAAACAGTGGGCGATAAAAGCTCAAGCAGACATTTTATGCCACCAAGTGAAACCTTCATTACCAGGACTGGATCTCATTTAGTTGATTTGTTACCCAAAGGGTTACCAAGCAAACCCCAAAGATCTCGAAACTTAATTTGAAATTTTCTAAAGGCAAAGGATTTAAAGCACTTGTTTATATTTATTGGTCATTTGTATTTATTTTGAGACTATATTACTCTGTCCAATAGCCCATTTGTCAACTGGTCAATTTGGAATTTGGTAACTAATTTTTGTAGTTCCTTATAGATAATATTCTCCTTTCTGTCGAGCTGTTGGGAAAGACATATTCCATGGTGTAGTCAGGCTGTTTCTTTACCCTGGTGTGTTAATAAATAAAGTTCCCCCTGGGTCAGAGCTATTAGCAAGCCATAGGAAAGCAGGGCAGTGGTGGTGTACGCTTGTAATCCCAGCACTTGGTAGGCAGAGCTAGGTAAGTCTCTGCGTATTCAGGGATACAGCCAGTATTGGACACACATGCCTCTAATCTCAATACCAACCATAGAAAATCTGGAGGTCTATATAGACAGGCCGTGACGAGGCGGTCATGTGGTTGGGTTTACACAGAAACTCTATATAAAGACTTTAACACAGGAAGTAGCTCTGGTTCAGAGAGGTAGGACCACCGCAGGAGGAAGGGTAAGGTTTTAGCTCTTAGCTCTGACCTCTTGGCTTTCTTCTTTGCATTGGTTCTGTGTTTCTTATTTAATAAGACAGTTGGTTACATCTACACTGGTGAGTGTTTCTTTTGATGTGCAGATACTGTCTGTCCTCCCATTTCTCAGCTCTTGGGATTATTTCCAGTTCTATTTAAAAACAGTTCTCACCTATGTCTACTTCTTGAAGTGTTTTACTTGTGTTTTCACTTAGTAGTTTCAAAGTTTCAGGTCTTACATTAAAGTCTATTTGATCCATTTTGGGTCAATTTTTGTTCAGGGTAAAATGTTAGCTTTCTTTTTCTTCATGTGGAAATCCAGCTTCCCCATAACTGTTTATTGAAGACACTGTCTCTTCTTCAAGGTGTGCTTTGTTGAAAAGTAGCTGTCAGTAGCTTCCTGGATTTATTTCTAGGCCCTCTATCGTATTCTATTGACCTACATGTCTGCTTCATAGTAATTCTGCCAACCCATGAGTATGGAAGATCTTTCCATCTTCTAGTGACTTCTTCATTTTCTTTCTTCAGTGTCTTAAAGTTTTGATTATAGAGCTCTTCCATGTCCTTGTTTAATGTTATTCCTAGGCATTTTATTGGTTTGAAGTCATGCAAATGATATTTTCCTTAATTTCATACTGAACAAGTTTATTATTGATCTATAGAAAAGCTGTTGATTTTTGTAAATGAATTTTATATCTTGCTATTTTACCCCATGTGTTTATCAGGTGTAAGAATTTCCTGGTGGAATCTTTAGGGTCTTTAAGATGTAGGATCATGTCAATAGCAAATTGCAGTAAGTTGACTTTTTTCTCTCTTATTTGTATAACTATTTCCTCCTCTTTTCTTTTCTTAGTACTCTAAGAATTCAATCACCATAGTGAATAAAAGTTGAGAATCACCCTTATCCCATTCTTGACTTTAGAGAACATATTCTTAGATTTCTACTATATTCTATATTTGGTTACAGTTTTGTCATATATGGTCTTTGTTTTGTTGAGATAGTTCCTTCTATTCCTGTTCTCTTCAGGACTTTTATCATGAAGGGATACTGAACTTTTTAGAAGGCCTATGCTGAATTTGTTGACATCACTAGGTGATTTCTTTTCTTAAGTCTAAGTGCTGTATTATATTTACTGACGGGTATATTGAGCCAACCTCACACCCCTGAAATGAGATAAAGTTAGTCATGGAGTATGATCTTTTTATTATGCTCTTGAGTTTGGTTTGCTAGTATTTTAAGAAGAATTTTTGCCTGTGTATTCATATTGAAATTGATTTGGTAGAATTTGGCAGGGACTTCATCTAGTCATAAACTTTTCTTGGTTGTGAGACTTTGTATTACCATTTCAGTCTTGTTGATTGTTACACACCTGTTTAAGTTGTTTATATCCTCTTAGTTTAACTTGGGTAGGTTATGTGGTTGTGACATATTCATGGGTAGACATGAACAAACATCTACTCGCCCTGATAAGAAATGAGTAACAAATCAAAGTAAAGATAGTACCAAAGTCAAGCTTGGGATTACTAACAGGAGGATGGGTGAGAGGTGGCTCAGGCAGCTGCATTACTAAAAGCTCGCCTCAGCATGGGTCACAGCTTATGCAAGCTGGAAACCTGGGGCACACTGTACAACTTGCAGGCAGCTGGACAGGCTGGACTCTATCTTCTAAGGAGCTCAACTGCTCTCTACTTCTTTCAGGTATGTGGGCAGATGGGAACTGAGCCTATTCTAGATAGTTCAGCTTGTCTGAATCTTTTAAATAGCTCAGCTGGTTAGAAAGTATTCTCAGAGCCTCCATTTGTCGGTGTGTCTCTCAGAAGTCCTTAGTGCTCATATACACTTGGGGAAGGAGAAGCTTAGAGTAGCTGGTCAATTTCAGGGACTTCCTGAAGCTCTTGAATTGTTTACTTTTCGCGTTTAAGGAAGTTACTTCCAGGACAGAATGTTTCACCTCACTTTATAACATCCTGTAGATTAGTGAGTGTCCTTCAAAGATGGAAGATTTTATTCTAGAGGAAATTTCTACATAACACATGTATAACTAGAAATTTATCATTTCTCCTAAAGTTTCCATTTTATTAATATCAGTTTTCAAGGGGTTCCCTACTGAGTTTCTGGATTATATTTTGATAACATTCCCCCTCTTAATCTCCAATTTTATTAATTTGAATATTCCTGCTTTTTATTTTGATTAGTTTGGCTAGAATTAGATCATTTTAGGGTTCTTCAGGAGAGATTAGAATCAACTCTTTGGATACTTTAAATATCTTTATTCTCATTTCTTCATTCTTATACACTGCTTTAAGTAGAGTCTTTTAAACATAACTCAATGGCAAGGAAAGAACCCTTATGAGACATAATGTACCTATGTCTGATTACCAGGACAGCACAGTGAGAGTTATCTGGGCCTACCACCACGAAGATCCTGGAGAATCTGGTCCCAAGTACCATGACTCAAATCGAGGCACGAAGAGTCTGCGGTTGCTGAACCCAGAGAAAGCCAATGTGTTGTCTGCAGCCTCCCCATACTTTGATCTGGTAAATCAAGACGTAAGTTTCTTCTTTCCTTGTTTCTTTCCTCTTCTCTTTTTAAACAGAGAGATGAGTTAACTGGAAGTTTGTAAAAGACTATTTGCTCATGTTATTAAATTTAATGCCATGTCGGGGGTTGGGGATTTAGCTCAGTGGTAGAGCGCTTGCCTAGCAAGTGCAAGTCCCTGGGTTCGGTCCTCAGCTCTGTAAAAAAAAAAAAAAGATAAAATAACAAAAAAAAAATTAATGCCATGTCAACTGAATGTGACTTTTTATTTTCTTCTCCTTCTTCTTAAGACAGGTCCCCATTCCAAATAAAGGCACAACATACTGGTGCCAAATGTTTAAGATTCCTGCATTCCAGGAAAAGCATCACGTAATAAAGGTATGTGACTTTCATGTGGGCAAAATTTCATTAATGTGAATGAAGAAAAAAAATTTTTCTTAAATTGAAAAATAGTAAAAAATTATAGAAATGATTTCTAAGTATATGGAAGTTAGTGAGAAAGAAGAAACTATTTTATCTGATCCACACACTGTTTTCAGATATTGAAAGTTTGGGTTACAGTTAGTATTTCCAGTATATACAGTAGGTATCTTCCAGTTTTACACATCTAAAGTAAGCAGGCGATGTTGCTATAGTAGGAACTGCTGTTTTAAATAGTATGTTTACATATTGACAAATCCTAAGCAGGAAAGTGACATTTCCCACTTATGTTGTTTGAGAATATCTACTTCATTCAAAATACTACATGTTGTCATAAAGAAGACTGTTGTGTTTGCTTGAAGATAGGAAAAAAAGATAATTAGTGATCGATACTCAACTGATGAAAATGAAAACTTGGACAAGCTCAAAGCATAGATAAGCTCTCACTTGCCCTTGACATGCAGTTCTCTCTTCCCATTCCCTGAGATTGGGTCTCCTAAAACTTTAACATCCAACTGATGAATGAACAGACCTCTGCCTCTGACAATTATTGGCGGTTCCAAAGAGATTGAAAATTAGGCCATAAGCTCTCCAAAACCTCACAGGGCTATTATAGAATAAGACAGAGTTAAATATCACCAACTGAATAATGTGAACCCATAGAATGCCTGATGTTGCTACCTGTCTGTTGGCACCCAGATTATGTGATGAAATAGTATGGATGTAAGAGAGGAGTCAATGGCTAGATTCTGGCCTCTAGATGACACATAGGTTTGAACTGGTTCTTCCTTTCATTATCATTACATGCTTGGGTAAATGACTGAATAATGCTGTAGCCTCAGTTTTCTCTGCTGTAAACAGTCTCGATCATAACATTCTCCCTACCGAGCTCAGAGCATTTAAGCTGAGGGAAGGAAATTCTCATACCCTCCAGAGTGACTTATATATGTTGATTTCTAATGTATTCATCCAGTTGCCCAGATCTGTCTTTGCTTCTAGGATGCTTCACAGATGTGTAGGGTACAGGGAATGTATGAGTTAATACATAGTCCCAAACATTTACAGGATGTATTTTGCCAACAGTTGTCTTAGCAACCATACAACAGTAAATGCATTGCTTGCCTCTAAAAGAAGCTCTTTTTGACTTCATGCATGTGTAAGCAGAAGGTGGATTCGAATATGTACTTAATGCAGGGCCAAAGCTTTTCACTCATGTCAGTGAAGTCTTTGTCAGAAAATAGAATATTCATGAACACTGTGCGCCATTTACAAGCTTCTGGCCTAAGAAACAGATGTAAAACTAGGTCCCAAAATGAAAACAAACATTTCACAAAATAAGTCCTTTATTCATCTTAAACCTTGATAGATGGTAAAATCCTTAACTGCTTCCACTCACATACTTTATTCTTATCATCATTAATGCTGAAGACTGAATGGAATGAAATAAAGATAATTGTGTCTGTCTGTGGAATGTCAGTATGGCTTTCATTTGCTTGACACCTCACTGAGAATTCTTAGGTAGCTTTTCTGTCACAAGCCTCTCACAGTAACACAGATAAGAAGGCCTTGAAGTAGGTACTATGAAACCCATTGATGCTTTTACTATGTGTTTGTAGCAAGAAAAAACAATTGCATGAAAGACTCTATACATACATATGTATACACACACACAATTGTAGGATTTGCAGTTCTACTAAAACCCAATAGATCTTTACTTTGAGTAAGACAGAGTTTGAAAGAGGGTCACCAAGTAGAAGGAGGTTCCTGTCAAGTTTGTGACTGAGAAGACTTTCAGTGACAGCACTTCAAAATTCTATTAATCAGTTCACAGTATCTCTCACAGGATAGATTTCTGATCTTATCTCACAGCCCCAAAGTAAAGTTCACTTAATATCATGAAGCACAATCATCCAACTAAGACAACATACAAAGAATCAAGCCCTACTGGGAACAGGGTCAAAATATTTGTGCTGTAAAATTTGTTTATAGACCATATTTCAGAAGATGTTTTAATTTTAATAAATGCTATAATGAAGTTCTAGTAAGCTTCTGAAGTAAAATTCATAGGTCTAAAACTTTCCTAGAGATATCATCTAGTTTCCAGCCTCTTTGTCCTGGAAGAGATGATCTCTAATATGTAATCTTCCCATGGAAACAAAGATTCTGGCTTTGTTTGAAAAGCCACAAGTGGGGGTGTTTCCCATTTTCCCTTGCACCTTGCCCAACAATGAAATGTGTTAAAAGGGCTCCACCATGCTGGAGAGATGGCTCTGCAGGGAAGGGCACTGGCTGGGAAGCCTGACAACCTGAAACACACACAGTCAAAGGAGAAAACCAACACTTACAAGTTGTTCTTCAAGCTCTATATGTGATTTATGTATTCCTCCGTGGTGCCTGCACATACCTCCCAACACACACACACACACACACACACACACACACACACACACACACACACACACACACAAAATAAACAAACAAATGTGTCTTGGTTAGGGTTACCATTTCTATAATGAAACACCATGACCAAAAGCAAAGTAGAGAGGAAAAGGTTTACTTGACTATGCTTCCACATCTGTTCATCACTGGAGGAAGTCAGGACAGGAATTCCAGCAGGGCAGGAACCTAGAGGCAAGTGCTGATGCAGAGGACATAGAGTAATTATTGGCTTGTTCCTCATTACTTGCTCAGCCTGCTTTCTTATAGAACTCAAGACCACCATCCCAGAGGTGTCTCCACCCACAAGGGATTTAGCCCCACCACATCAATCACTAGTTAAGAAAATATTCTACAAGCCCTGCTACAGTCTGATCTTATAAAGGTATTTTCTTAATTGAAATGCCCTCCTCTCAGATGACTTGAGCCTATGTCAAGTAGATATAAACTATCCAGCACAAAATATAAAAAAAGTTTAGGCCTTGGTCCTTCTCTGATACAAAGTACTTTTTACAGAAGATAGTTTTTGGATTATCAAGTATGGGATTTATACGGAATTTTTAAAATATTGATTATAGATTGAATTTTATAAGATAAAAATCTCACTATAATTCAAAGAAAGTTTCTTATTTGTAGCTTAAATGTTGAGGCTATATATTTTATGGCTGTAAACAATAACAAAACTAAACAGATAAATCATATCAGTGGCCCAATCATGAATTAATTTTATGGGAGTGACTGAAGTTAATAACATTATTTAAAGTTAAAATTTTAACTTTAACATGTAAAATGATTTATGATAAGGATTATGAAATAAGGTAAATAATATTGAAAATTACTAAAATCACACAATAAATATTTTTCTGGAGCAAGATGGGATTATAACAAAAGTTATTTGTTCAAATTCTCTTATGACTTCAATATATTGATTTATATTTGATTATTGAAAAAAATTGGTTGAACTGTGAATTGAAACTAGGCATAGTGGTATCCCTGTATTCCAAGCTCCCAGGAGGCTAAGGCTGGAGTAATGTTCAAATGTCCAAAGGCAAGCCTGGGTTATTTATAAAATACTAGGACTTCAAAAAATGTGTGTGTTAGATGACAGCATTTCATTATTGCAAGTGACTGTGGAAATTGTAGAAAGTTCTTGGTAATTTCTATTAAACCCACTCTTCTTGCTTGGGAGGATCATTTGTTCACATCATCTGCTCCCCACACTGGCAACCCATGCTCAGCCCATCTTGCCACAGTTCAGCATGAGCTGCTTTATGTAGCTTTCTCACATTGTGTCCTTACCTTCAGCTTGGAATTCATTTTAATAAACGATTTCTTCATGTGATGTGCTCAACAGTGAAAAAATTGTAATGACAAATAACACTTAAACATGCTGCATTAGAAGCTGGAGTTATTAGTTGGTTTAATTCAGTGTCCTTTAACGGTTTTTATCATCAGGGAATTCTCTTCACAGGTAATCTGCACCTTGAATTTATCTGTTCAAACAGGTATATCATTTTGTTGTTTTTATCTAAGTTGTTCTATTACCAATAAAGACTTGGGAGTCAGATATTGGGGTGAAATCTGTTGGATCAAAGAGGTGGTGAGAGGAGCGACCAGCTGACCTTTCTTTTTTTTCTTTTTCTTTTTTTTTTTTTTTTTTACCTGAGACCCAGAAAGTGCATCTCTCCATAGGTTCCAGACCAAAAAAGACCTCAAATCTCTAAGTCTCTCCCTACTACTTCCTGTGCATCTCTCTATCCATCTCCCTGGTCCTCTGTACTCTCTATGGCTAATTTTTGTCAACTAGTCCCTGGCTTTGCCTCCTGATCCAAGGTTAATTTTATTAATTATTAATTTTAACACATTCTTGGAGTTTCTCAGTGAGATCAAATATCTCACAATATCATTCAACTAACAAGTATTCATTGATAGCTGGCTCTATTAGAAAAGAAAATAGTCATGTGTAGCTTAGAATAATCATGGTCCCCGCATCTCCTCAGAGCCTGTCTTTACTGATTTCCTATAGGAAACATCAAGCCTTACTGAACTTGAATCCTTGCAAACCATTTGTTCAACGTGTCTATGGTAAAGGTGTTAGCTATTTTCACATCCCAGTCTTCCCTAAATGGAAACAATATGTACCTTAGGAATTGTTAAAACTAAAAGTTAAACTGAAGTTTGGGCAGCTGATTTTTTTTTCTAAGCACAGCATTGGGCACAGAAACTCTTCATCAACCTGACTGTTGTTATTGGGCAATTTATGTTTATGGTTTCTCCTGGAATGACTTTTCACTGAAAACTATATTTACTGAAAGCCTGAGTAAGGACAAGTGCCATGCTAAAAGTTTAACCAGAGCTGAGGTTTAAGATAGGGTTGCTTTGACTAATGATAAACTGTTTACCTTTCTCTAATTTCCCCTCCTAAAAATTGGGGGGGGGATAGATATTATTAACAATGTTACTATGACAAATGAATGAATCAAATGGGTTTAATATTTTTTTTTTTTTTTTTTTTTTTTTTTTTTTTTCGAACTTTCTCTTGTACTTTCTTTCTGAATCATTGTAGCCACTGCCTCACTCACAGACCGCCTGCCGCCCCCGATGCTGCGATTAAACTGCCCACCCGCCCGCGTTTAATATTTAGAACCATGAGCAAACTGGCACCTACTCTATCAAATAATACATCATTTGCAACAAATAGCTGCTAGTTTGTTGATCATCTTGTGAGGTGTCTGAGTTGCTGAGAGACTTTCCATTAGCCTTTCTAGATATTCAGGGATTTAAATAAAACCTACATAATTGAGCTGGGAGATGACTTAGTAGAGTGCTTGCTGAGTGAGCGTGAGGAACTGAGTTTGATCTCCAGCACCCAAGTAAAATGCCTGTAGTTTCCATTCCAGAGACACCAAGATAGGAGGACCCATGGGGCTTGCTAGACAGTCTAGCTGAATTTGAACTCCAGGTTCAGTGCGAGAGCCATTGAGGAAGACATCCAGTGTTGACCTCTGGCCTCTACATGAACACATGCACCAAACAACAACAATGAGCTCCTAGATTATCAGTCACTTCATTTACAGAGAACACCTTGAAAAATGTGTGCTTTAGAGAATGCACTAAAAAAAAAAAAATGTTGAGGTAAAAGGAAACACTGTCATCTTCAATAACCCCTCGGAGGGAAATGTTATGCTTTATGTGTGTTCCTGAAGCAAGCACAGCCCCTTTCATGAGATTAGACATGCTTCTGGGCTTTTTGGACAACATGGCTGCTAAATTGCAATGATGGATTGTGAATGCTTCCTAGGAAAACCTGAGCATAACTGCCATTAAATAGGCATGAAGAGTCCTTGAAAGCTGAATACTGTATAATCATAAATAGTTACTAGAAAGTGGATCCCCTGCCCTAGGCATATAGCATAAATATTTGTCCTCATATCCTATATTAAATATATGCAGCTGACCAGTTTCCCTATTGCATTCACTCTTTTCCTAAAATAAAAAGACATTGTTAGATGGAGAACTTCATCATTAAAGCATGTCAAAAACACCAGATGTGGTAATAGGTAAACCTTTGGAGTAAATATTAGTCATCGTGAGAATTTGGGCATGACTGGTATAAAACGACTTTTTTGTGTGTGAGTATCAGAATTAACTTTTTTTCTCACAGTGCATCTCATTCCTGTTTTCCCCCTGAAATGACATCTTAATTGAGGTTGGCTTTCTTCCTCATGGAAATGGTTTCAATCTCGTTATCAGGATGTCTCCATGCTTTGACTCCTTTTCATGTGTCCACCTCCTGTTTCATTTTCTCCTGTGGGAAACTCGAGGTTTGCTATCGACTTCTGACTCAATGGTTGTTTGTGCTTTTCCCAGATCTTCTCTAATCGTGGAGGATGGTGTTTGCTCACCGCTGTCTCCCTTTCATCCCTGGCTCTTACCATATTCCCGGGAGGCAAATCTTTGGATCTTTAGATGGATCTGTTTAACAAGTTGAGACAAATGAACTTTCACAACAAGCCTCATGTGAAAACACCTTTCACTCCTTTTAAAAAACTTTGCAACACTAACTATTCTAGTAAAAGTTAATGCTGTAAATATAAAATTTTTAAAAATCCACATTTTGACGATTTGTGTCACAAAGATTATTGGTGTAAAATAATTATATCCCTAATATTTAAATAATCTGATTATATATAAACACGAGTATATGTGTGTGTGTGTGTGTGTGTGTGTGTGTGTGTGTGTGTGTGTATTAAGGAAGAGATGAAAAGACTAGGGTATTTACTATGACTAAACCTAAAACTTTGGATGGAAAGTTGTTAGTAGGAACACCAGCCCTACTGATAATGATGTGACTCGAAGTAGCACATTTTAAAGGTTTTTGATATCGGGTGCTCAGTTTTAAAGACTTTGCTCTGTATCCTCTATGACACAGATCTTTGTCTATGTCATAGATACATCTGTGTCACAGATACATTGGGGATTTGTCTAGCTACCTGGGTGTTCTTTATGGTCACATACAGTACAAGTTATTGAGTTCACTCTGAAAGCATGTCTGTTCGTGAGCATGATTTATTGCTCTGCTGCTAATTAGCTTTCCGACCCTAGAGAAAACACTTAACCTTGCCTGCTCCTCAAATTCCTTCGCAGTCAGATAAAGAGATTTGACCAGATGATCTCAATTGGCTCTTTCTGGTTCTAAATGTCTATGACTTGCTGAAAACAAAAGCTGGAGTCTGTGTGGGAGACCAGATGTCCCATGGTCTTAGTTTCCCATACTCCGACTTCTCACAACCTTGCAGCAATCCGGAGTGCAAATGCCTCCCCTCGAAGTTAAAAGACCCTGGTAGGGGTTCCTTTACCGTAGATTTTGATGCATCTCAATCCTCTCCTGGGCATTCCACCAGAAGACTCTGGGAAGTCTAGACACAATTGTGGCAGTCTAGTATATTAACAGAAAGACTCAATTTGTAAAAAAGAGATCAGGAGACTTCATTCTATCTGGGCTATCAACCATTCACCTTTTAATCCTTATACCTACAAGTTACTGAACTTGCTGCTATTATTATTCAATGACTATTTCATTTCTATAACAGTTTCTTATGAACATATTCAGATTTTACATTAAACAAAACAATGAAATCACACACTTACAGTCTCTATTATGTACTGGCTCAAACAGAGTCTATGATTCAAATCTTGGCTCCTTAGGCACTAGATGTTGATCCCAGGCAAGTTACTTCACTTCTTTAAGTCTTAGGCTACCATTTACAAACAGGGCTAGTAAAAGAGCTTGTCTCAATTGTTAGTTGTTATTATCAAATGAGTGTTTACATGTTCCGCATATATTGGCTTAATAAGGACTAAGTCATGTTACCAATTTACCATGGTTTTCAAACCTCTTAAATCTTCGGATAAGACAGAGGCAAGGCTTTCCTGAAATGGGCTGGAACAGAGCACAGTGACTGTATCCTGACTCTGCTTTTCATTAGCTAAGTGCCCTTGGGCAAAGTAAACCATCAGAGCTTGCCTCTTCAGTCGTAAAGTAGGAAAAGTAATTCTCAGTGAAGATTAAATAGACAAGTGAAACCACCTGTTGCATAACAAGCTCGTAACTGCTTGTTTTCTTCCCTCGAAGGGGATTATAGCGATGGATGACAAAAACTGATTTCTAGTGTTTTCTCACAGGCTGCACAGAGGCCAGGCTAGGCAGTAAGTCACTATTTTATTTTAAAAGAAAGATTCCCTAGGAGTTAGATTTCATTGCTTGCTCCCATTACCCTAAGCCAAATGAAATGTAAGCTACTCTCCCCTACTCTTGTCTAAGTAAGGACAAAGTCCAGCTGGTGAATCTCCTCGGGGACATTCTTGGACATTCTTAGCTCTCCCATTAGTCTTGCATATGGTGACTTTAAATAATGACATTTTCAACAGACATTGGATACTTATTTTCCTCGGTTTATGTTCTACCACCCAGTCCTACCCCCTATTTAGTGGATCACTTTCAGGTAGTGCCAGAGGTTGGATGAGAACATGATAAAGCATTAGCACATACAATGGAAGTTAATGGCTGTAAAATTGGCAAAAGACTCTATCATCACTTTTATGGACAGAGCACAAAAATATTTATATTGAATTCTAGGTATGGGTGGTCCAGCCAGATTAGTAGATGTTAGTGGCATTGAGATATGAATGACTGCCTTGACCCAAGGAAATATTTAGGTAAAACCTGTGCTTATTTTTGCTACTTAGATATATCATCTCATCAGGATTTCATATTTCTTTACAAGATAAACTCACTTTCTACAACTTTCTGGTGTCAGGCAAGGTCAAAGTAATATAGTTAACACCGTACAATGCATATGAAGCAGAGCCAAGATTTGAGCATAGATCCTCGGTGAAAAACTAACAGACCTTTCTCTGTATAGTCTTACTAACTCATGCCTTTTGACTCCACCCCCCCCCAACATACACAAGATATTTGTGTTACAACGAAAAAAAGATCCATGTGGGGAATGTCTGATAGCACACATTCAGCCCGAGTTTTTTCAGTAGACTTCTCAGAGCTCAGGTTGCTTTAGTTCCTGTTATTGACATCTTTACTGAGACATGTTATATAAAGAACTGTACATGTGTAATGTGCCCTATTGATGACCTTGAACACATGTAAATCCCCATGACCTTATTTCCAAAACCAAGGTAAAAGATGTTTTCACCACCTCCCAAAGTTTCCTAATGTTGCTTTTCTTTTGTTGAAGTAAGAACACTTAACATGAGTTGTGCCATTTTAACAAACTTTGAAATATACAGAACCATATTGGGCAAGGGTGCTTTTGAGTCCCATAGAATGTAAACATATTTCTCAGGCTACATAAGGCAACCCTAACTAGAACCTTCAGAAACCAGCTTAAAGATCCTGGGAACTGGCAGATGTTGCGTGGCATCTGAGTACACAGAGGCCTGGAGTTTCAATGCTCCACATTAAAACAAACAAACAAACTGCCAATGATGAATGATACATATAAAGCTTCATGAATGATTTAGGAAGTTATTTAAGGTTAGAGTTAAGATGTTTAGACTAAAGATTATACATATGGCTATAGAAAGGGACAGAATGTTGAATCTGAGATGATGCTTGGGGGAAAAGAATTAGCGATAATTTAAATGAAAGGAAGGTGATGAGCTCTAATCTTATTGAGCATATGCTATAGCCTAAGGATCATTGGAAACAAGCCAGCAGCTTTTGGTCAAGTTAAAAATCTCCCTCAGAAATGAAAATAATGATAATTGGCTAATTTATTTCCATCCTGACAGTGGTCTATATAAAGTGACCCGTGAGATGAAGTACTAACATTTGTGTTTGGCCTTCAAAACCCCTGTAGTACTGTAAACCAAGAAAAGGACACACTGGGAAGAAAGCTGGAAAAACTAGCATCTAGCATCTCAGAGCTGCCTAAGAACCACTGGGATCCCAGATTCTAGTCCTACCCCAACCACTGGCCACCTGAAAACCAATACCATGGTGCCTCTAGGAGATGAAATTCAGGGTTACCCAAAACACAGTAAATCTGTGATGTTGAGAAGTGGTTCTATGTGATTATTAATCCTTAAGAATGTTGTGCCTTCATTCACTAAGTAGTGTAAGTGGCAAAGCTAGGCATTTATAAATACATACATTTTCAAGTGCTTCTTTGCATTTTTTTTGTAAATTAAGTTGTAATACAAAATTATGTTAAAATTTTAAAAATAATGCAGATAATTTTTGTGTGTTCCTAAAACAGATTATATTATAATGTTCAGTGTAAAAATCGTATTAGTATACATCAGACCCAACTGATGCACAAATTATTATAGTTTTTATAGTTGGAACTTTTAACAATTAGTAAAAAAAAATCATGCATGTATTGAAAACTGACTTTTAATAAGTGAGATATTTGAAATTCAAGTTTGTGTAACTCATGAATTGACTATATTTCACAACTTTGTACTTTACATTCTCAAAGCTGAATTGACACACTATTAACGTTATTTACTCATCAAAAAGTCAAAATAAAAGCTTAATAATATAACTACTTTAGAAAGGGGAAATTACACCAAATTTAAAAACCTTATAGATGCATCTTGCTCTTTTGAGTCACTATTGTTCTGTTGGTTCATATCCTTAGGGGACAGCTTAAAAATCATTTAAGTTAGACCTTTATGGATGGTGCCAACTCCTGTGTGAAGGGGTAATTGTTGATGTTTGGAAAAGTTCCCCCAATTAACCCTGATACCAACCTACTGTTTGAGAATCACTATTTTGTACTTATTTAAAATTCCCAGATGGCACTTATTATTATATTAATATTTTCTAGCACACAGTAAGGGGCTTTTCATAGTAACACTAATAGTACATTTAATTGTAGTAAAATGGAAGGTTGAACACATGTTGAACATCTACTATCAGAATGCTGTAGTCTTCTGCTGAAGGAGAACCCAGGTGGCTGCACTTGCTGCTCTTGGAGGGGCCCAGGTTTTATTTCCAGTATCCACATGGTGGCTCATAATGCCATCTAACTTCAGCTTAGGGAATCCAATGCTTTTGTCTGCCCTCTGGGGGATGGCACACACGTGGGATGAAGGATGTATGAACTCAGGCAGGAATAGACATACACATAGCAATTTCAAAAACAAATCTTATAATTCAACAGTCTATGGTATTGGCATCATTTATTCCTTGGTACATTGTATGTGTATTTGCAGAAATAGAGAAGCTGGAAACCCAGCTGCATCCTGGAGCCACAGCTGCACTCTATTATAAAACCTGAGCCACTTCAGAGCTCAAGGATGCTTTGTTCATGAAGGAAAAAAGTCTTATGTTCTAGTGAAACTGATGCACTGACCTTATGTGGAGACAGTAATGTTTATAATGTAATGATATTCTAGAAACAATACTGAATGCTGCCTAGCAGACTTTTAAGAGGTGAATTTTTTTTAAATCATTTCATCACTTAAAATCTCACCAAATCTTAGAGAAACTGTTTTCATCACTGAAACCAAATTCTCACTGAATCACTGTATCTGTATTTTAAATGTTAAGTAAAAGCAAGACTAAATAAATAACTTTTTTTGGGACAGGGTTTCTCTGTATAGCCTCTGGCCATCCTAGAACTAGCTCTGTAAACCAGATTGGCCTTGAACTCAGAACTCAGAGATCTTCCTGCCTCTGCCCCCTAAGAGCTGGGATTAAAGGTGTATACCACTACCACCTGGCAATAGCTTTTAGCATGTGCTTGATATCTATAGTTTCTCAGCTCGAAGAAACCCTGAAATATATGCAACATTAATTAACAGTACAATCTAGATACATGCTTACTATGTCCAGTACATATCTTAACTAACAGAACCATCCTTTCATCTGACACTTTCAAATTGTAAAGGATAAGTGAGTGCCTATGGAATGTCTACTTCAGACAGTATTCAGTGCCCTGTCTTTTTATCACATAAAAGTCATGTAACATAATAGCCATCTGCATGAAGGAACTCACAGCCCCAATAAGGAGAAAATGTGCATATGCAGACGTTAAGAGAGCCCATACATACAACTAAATTGTAGACTTTTGTGCCCAACTTCATGGTAGAAGAAGTAAAAGAAGAAGAGCAGTAGAGTTTGACATACTACAAACAGACATTTCCTGTACTGCCTGCCAATTCCCAAATAACCACTCAGAGGCATATATTACTTATAAATGCTCAGCTGATAGCTCAGGCTTATTACTAACTAGCTCTTACATTTAAATTAACCCATTTCTATTGATCTATATATTGCCATGTAGCTCATGACTTTACTTGTCCTCTAACATCTTGCTTTTTTGGACAACTGAGTCATATCTCTCGGATTTTGCTGTTCTTCCATAGTCCTGAGTTTGATTGTCCTGCTTAACTTTATCCTGCCTTGCTATGGGCCAGTCAGCTTTATTATTAACCAATGAGAGTAGTACATATTCACAGCATACAGAAGGATTATCCCATAGTAGGGTACAGTTCCATGTCCTATGGAAACACTAATTTGGAGATGATACAAAGGAGATAGATTTCAAGTGGGAAGAAGTGGTGGTGTACTGAGGATGACTGGAAGCAAGCTCTCTGGAAGAGACTTGGTATTAACATAAAACCATAAGTTTCGAGGCTCACTGAGAGCTCTGTCCATCCTCACATAGAAACCCACAAAAGAGACAATGTCACCCCATTCCACAGGCGGGAAACTGTAGCCCAACAAGTTAAGTAACTTGCCTGTGGCTGATCATTCTCCTCTTGGCATCCTTTCCCTTGAGGAAGACTGTCAGTTGTAAAAGTAACCATGAACAGCACTCTGGTTACTTTAGCCTTAAATGGGACTACTGTATCTGTAAAAAAAAACAGCAACTGTTGACTAAAACCTAAGGCCTTTGCTTTGTCTTTAGCATTCTGAAACATTACACATCAGTATGGAGGAAGCTCTGTTTGGTTCCACATGTGGCAAAGAAGCATTGATGCTATAACCAGCATCTGCTTGTACCAGAGCCAAGGAGCAAGCAGCTGCTGGCTCAGTTTCAGATCCTTAGTCTAAATATGTCAAACTTGAATGCACAGTGACTTCTTGTCAGGGAAACCACATTTTTTTTTTAAATCATCGAATGCCCTAACCGTGCAAGACAAAACTGTGAAATATTGAAAGGGACTGCATACTGTAGCCTTTCATACCTAAATGGAGTTACAGATTTTTGTCTTGAATGATATCATTGTGTGGGTTTCACAACTTCATTTAGTGTTAAAACTTTGGCAAATTGCATCATACTTTCTGTAATAGATATCAAGGCTACCTCATAATTACATGCACATGCATATAACTATCAGAAGTGAAGCTGTGACTGTTCCTAAGATTTGGGTAATAGCCCTTCAGTTCTCATGGAAATGAAGGGATCTTCCTTGGGGACTACAGCTTGAGTTTATTGGAGTAATGTCCATCCTCATCTCATTGTTGTTCACCCTTTCTTACAGTTTAAACGTGTACCATACCTGTGGGCTTCTGTGGAGAAGATGTTTGTATAATTCAGCTTTCTACTTTATTGACATGCAGACCTAAAATGATATCAAGATTATTTTCTTATTGTCCAACATTTAAGAAAAATATTGCTTTAACCAGACATGCTGGTGTACATCTATAACTTCAGCACTCTGGAGGCTGAGGCAGGAGGATCATGAGTTTGAGAGCAGCCCTTGATATTGTAGCAAACCTCTGCCTCAAAAAAGAAAAAGAAAATTTGTCGTGTGCTGTGGATGATTGATAAATAAAGTGCTGATTGGTTAGTAGCCAAGCAGGAAGTATAGGCAGGACAAGGAGAGAGGAGAATTCTGGGAAGTGGAAGGCTGAGGCAGAGAGATGCTGCCAGTCGCCATGATGAGAAGCAGATGCTAAGATGTCAGCCACAAGCCACATGGCAACTTATAGATTAATGTAAATGGGTTAATTTAAGATATAAGAACAGTTAGCAAGAAGCCTAACACGGCCATACAGTTTATAAATAATACAAGTCTCTGTGTGTTTGCTTGCTTGGGTCTGAGCAGCTGTGGGACTGGCAGGTGAGATTTGTCCTGACCGTGGGCCAGACAGGACCAGGAATACTCTAGCTACAGTCATGTAAAAGCCATCTACCTGAACTCTATATTTAATTCTCTTAAATATTAAACCCTCCATATATTTTTTTTCATTTCATGCATGTGTAACTATTTGGTATATGTACATATGTGCATGTATGTTTCTCTGTGTGTGTGCACATTTGTGTGTAGAAGTGTGTGTGTATGTGCGTGTGCATGTGTGTGTTCATGTGCATGTGCATGTGCATGTGCATGTGCATGTGCATGTGCGCGCCCACCCTTGGTATATGGAAGCTTGAGGTTGATGTCAGGAATCTTCTTTGGTCATTCTTCCTCCTTGTCCTTTGAGTTGGAACATCAACTTTCAAGCTAACCCCATGCAGTTATTCAAGCCAGTATACTTTAGGGATGCCCTGCCTCTGCCTTCTTAGGCTGGAATTACAAATGAAGCCCATCCCTACCTGCATTTGCATGGATTCAGTCATCTTGCTTTTGCATCAAGTACTTCAACTACTAAACCATATTCCCAGTCCTTTCATCTTTTTTTTCTATAATCCCTTCCACTATGAAACCAGTTATTATATCCACAGTAGTTGATTTTTGACCCATGATTTTGAGGTAAAATTCATCTCTTTGGGGGGAAGTTCAACACAAATTCCTCATCATGACAGTGGCTACAACAGCCCGTGAGGGAAAAATGCCACTGTGTTTTTCCTTTAATGGTCACAATCGTGGTATTAGTGTGCATACCTGTACGTAAATGCAAATGCTTAAAAAGGGCCGAGTTTTAGAGAACACACACTTATGATTGCTCATTGTATCGCTAAACACTGTTTTACTTAACCACCAGGAATTGTCCAAAAGAACAAAGCAAGTCTCAGAAATGACAGGCATCTTTTCCGAAGTCACAGAGATGGAGGCAGGCAGGATAGGAAGGCTGTCAGAGTCTAATGCTCAAGTCTCCTATATTCATACTTCTATCCATAGGTAATATGAGCATAATGAACACCAAGAACTGGATCTGTTTAATTTTATTTAGTTTAGCTGAGGTTGAAGGGCCTTGACTTGTAGCTCACAGGGATGGATGGCTTCAAATGCTTGCCCTACCCTTGACCTTCAGTAATTTCTCTGAGTCTTGGTTTCTGTATTGGCAAAACAGATATGATACCTGTTTTCAAGATGCTTTTGGAACTTATTTGAAAATCTTTAGAGAGCACTCAAGGTTGATAGATGCAACACTGTCAACTTACTGTCACCTTTCTTCCTCTGACAGTCTAAACTAGCGGTCTGCTTTTGTCAACATTTTATCTCATGGTTGTTAAAAATGAAGTCTAGCGAGAGAAAGAAAAAAACAAAACAAAACTTCCTCAACCTGTTAATTAGACTAGGATTTAAATTTAAATCATACATTGCTGTTACTTGCTCATCTGTGTCTCTTTTTTAACATGTGAAATTGAAAAGAATTTCCAGATGATATACATATATATGTAGTATTTATAGTGTTTTCTACTGGGTCATCTTTTAATAACCTATAATTAAAGAATTTTCAGAGCTTTTGAAAAAGCTCTAATTGCTTGGATGTAATTACCCAATAATTCAAAGCAGTTGGAAATTCACTTTGATTTCATTGACTGTTTCAAGACATTTCTGAGTAGATAATTGAAATGTATTTGTTTATAGCTGACTGGATTCCATGAGATGTATTTATATCTTGGAATTCAATATTTTGACTATCTTTACTTTTCATTTCTTCATTCTAGACACTTAAGAGATGACCGCCAACACACTTTGTTGGGTAAGCTCTCTCCTGGGATAGGTTAGGTTTATAAGATTTACAACCAAGTTAAACTTACAAGGTCAGAGAACTAAGTTCCTCTTTGTTAACGATAAACAGGGAACGGCAGTTCTCTGAGAAATGTTTTCCACTTATATAGCTATTAAAATTTTCCGACAGTTTGCTGATGTGGTCACATATTTCCAAATACTATTTATTGAGGTGCTAAAAGTTAGCATTTATGAAATAATTTATATCTTCAGCTTGAGTTAGTAATGGGAAATCTTCGCCATGTCACACCGTGTTCTCCCACACTGGCCTTTGAAGGTCTTGAAAAGAAGTCAAAGCAACCTTATTCTGATCACTTCCCACTGGAAGGATGAAGGAGCATGTCCTCAGCTCTTAAGACAGTACTCTATTTTCAGCCTGAGAATACTCTCTGCATGGGCTTGCTTCATTTCCAATGCAATGATACTTGTTTTTATTTTAATTCCTCAAATATTTTCCTGTTTATGTTTTAATTTCATTAATTTAATACAAAAAGCTTGCAAACAAAAAAATAACACATCAAAATTAACCAAATCCAAAGTCTATATACTTGTTAAAATAAGTAAGAGTGAGAAGCATTTAAAAAATTAGTGAGGCCTTTCTCCTGTTTCCACTTCCAGGAGGAAGTTGACCAATGATAACATGTGTGTATTCTTTATAATTTTTATACTCAAAGAAATACTTACTGGGCTGGAGAGATGGCCCAGAGGTTAAGAGCACTGGCTGTTCTTCCAGAGGTCCTGAGTTCAATTCCCAGAAACCACATGGTGGCTCACAACCATCTGTAATGAGGTCTGGTGCCCTCTTCTGGCCTGAAGGGACATATGCAAGCAGAACACTGTATAAATACATACATACATACATACATACATACATACATACATACATAAATAAATAAATAAAAGAAATACAATATTATACAGATTTTTCCTGTTTTAATTCCCCTTTTTTTGTAAAGTTACTTTGAAATTCAATTAAAATTACCACACTTTTTATTTATTTACTTTATTTTCTGTGCATTGGTGTTTTTCTGCACATATGTCTGTGTAGAGGTGTCATATTCCCTGGAACTGGAGTTACAGAGAGTTGTGAGCTGTCATGTGGGTGCCGGAAATTGAACCCGGGTCCTCTGGAAGAATAGCCAGTGCTCTTAACTGTTGAGCCATCTCTCCAGCCCCCACACTTTTCTTTTCTTTTTTTTTTTTTTTTACAGGTTAAAATATAACAGCCTTTACTTCCTATTTTATTCCTCTGTTCTTTTTAAGTCATGTTTCTGCAGCCATCTCTCCCTGACAAACATTTAAAGTGACCTGAGTTTTTTGCTGTTGTAAGCATAACCTTAAGCATTGATGGTTTCATTTCTGTAGGTTAGATTACAAGATGCACTGGGTCAAGGGTGTAGACATTATGCATTTAAATATACTTACCAGGTCAGATTTTAACACATCTGTCACATTACCAACAGGATGAGAGAATCTTTTCTCTATTGTTCAAGTCTTTTAATAAAAAACCCAGAGCCGGATATCAGGGTGAAAGCTGAAAGATCAGAGAAGCAGAGCAAGCCACAGCCACCACCTCTTATCTTACCAATTCCATGAATCTTCTGATTAAAATCCTGAGTCTTCACCCGAAATGGTGTCAGCTGAACTGCTTTAGTTCCTATTTCCTCATTCCTTATATACCTTTCTCCACCCTATCATCACTTCCTGGGATTAAAGGTATGTGCCACCACTGCCTGGCTCTGTTTTCAGTGTGGCCTTGAACTCACAGAGATCCAGATGGATCTCTGCCTCCTGAGTGATAGGATTAAGGGTGTGTGCTACCACTCTCTGGCCTCTATGTCTAATCTGATCCTCAAGCAAGCTTTATTGGAGTACACAATATATCACCACATCCTTTTATCACTGAGTATGTTGGTCATTGCCAATTGATGGCTAAAAACATGGATGGTTGTAAGGGATGTTTGAAAAATCTTGTTATCCTTCTGTCAGAGGATCAAGTTCTGAGGGGCTCCAACTTTCTTTTCTCAGGCTTGGGATTTAGAAGTTTAGAAGGACACGGCCAAAGGCATAGAGGAAAAGGTAGTCTTGGGAGTATTTGAAGGGTTTGTAAAAGGACCAAAAAGATAATGCATGGTAGGCCATAAAATAAAGTCTGTATTTTGGGGTTGGGGTGAGAGAGAGGTCTGTGTATGTGTGTTTCTTTCCCCATCTCTTCCCATCTCTGTACATGTATGAGTATGCTGCATGTAAATGTGTGGGTATGTGTCCCTATGCATACATACAGAGGACAAAGCAGGTCATTGGAGGTCTTCTTCTATAACTCTCTGCCTTATTGCCTTGAGACAGGGTCTCTGAGCCAGATACCTAATCTTTTTGGGGAGCTGTCAGAATCTGCCTGTCGCTGCCCTCCAATGCCAGGTCTATAGGCACACTCAGGCATGTCTGGCTTTTTACATGGGGCATGGGATTCAAATTCAGACCCTTATGCTTGCAGAACAAGCACGTTTAATCCCTGAGACATCTCCCCAGTCTCTGAAATGAGTTTTTCTGGAGCAAAAACCAAGCACATGTGTATGTGAGCACATGTGTACAAACGTAAGACTGTGGAGGAAGAGTTCAGCAAGAGGAATCCATCGGTTTTCCACCTGATTTTTTGAGAAAGGGTCTTTCACTGAACCTGGAGCTCAATGACTTGTCCAGACTTCCAGGCCAGCAAGAATGGGACTCCTCCTGCCGGCCTTCCAAGTGCTGGGATGATGGACATGGCATGTGCTGCTGCACCGTTTTTCCTTGGGTACCGAGTAGCAAACTAGGGTCCTCATACTTAGTAGTCAAGCACTGCTGGGTCATTTCCCTAGCCAGAACTACTGTGTTTGAACTGGAGAAATGGAGTGATGTGCTGTAGACTTTAGAGTTCGGATCTCTAGAGCTAGGAGTTCAGCCAGAGGTATCAGGACGGGGCAGGGGTGAGAAGGAAGGAAGCAGCCTTGAGGACCAGGAGAGATGCCCAGGAGAGCTGTTGCAGAGGAGGAGACTGGTGTGTCACTTCATTCAATGTTAGGTGATAGGGTTGTAATAAACATCTAAAATGAAGTCATGGTTCAAAGGGGAGAGGGGACGGTAAGTTCTTTCTTAGAATGACAACTATAACTCAATTCATCAGCTCCCCAGATCTCGTCCTCCTCTGCCAAGAAAAGAGACCGACCACATTTCTAAGACTGTAAACCTTCTCTTTGAGCACCTAAGGAGACTCTGAGTTACGAAGTTTAAATGGACCGTGGCTTTTATCTGCCTGGGAAAATACCCAAATATAGAATAAATCACCCATTTTATTATGTTTCATTTGTAACTGGATCGGGTTTTCAATGCAATTTCTATGGCTCACAATCTAAGGATATTTAAATTCTGGCAAAGCCCTTACATTTGCTTTATTTTAAAAGGAGGCGATATGTTTAGGAAAAAAAAAAACAAAACATGAGCTCTACTGAGACAAATGAACTCAAGTTTGTGCTTGAGACTCATAGTGATGAGTGGGTTTATCACTAGAAGTACCTGGAGAGAATGCAGAAATTTGCCGGATTCAGTGGGGGTACTGAGAGGTAAAGTAAACATTACAAAGTGTGAATTCACTCTGGGGAGTTGCTGTGTGAGGAATGCTAAAATACTTTCCCTATGCACCAGTTTATTAAATATAATGCAAGCAAACAACTGCAAAGACTAATAAGACATTTGCCATGCTCTCAGAACATCGACATCTACGGGAAAAGACGAACATAGTCACACACCTGGAAGGCAGCAGGAGCCCTAAATGCTTTAAGGCAAATTCAGTGTGGGCCTGTTATGAAGACAGACAGACTTACTGGAGTGGGAATTACCTATCTAGAGAGGAGAGTCACCCACAGGCCGTGACACCAGTGTTTAACCCAGTCATGATCTGAGACGACTGAGGTTGTTATTTTCTCCTTCTTATGCAATTGTCCTATGGATGGTGACATATTTAATGGGTATCTTCTGTTTAAACACATAAAGTCATAACAACGAAAATCTATCACCTTATCGACTTTTATAAAATCCAAAAGACCATGTTCCCTTTTCGCTCTTGAGTGTGTGTGTGTGTGTGTGTGTGTGTGTGTGTGTGTGTGTGTGTGTGTAGGTATGGAGGCTAGACATCCACATCTGGTGTTCTCCTCAATTGCTCTCCACGTAATTTTTTGAGGCAAATTGTCTTTCAGTGAACCCAGAGTTTGTCGTGGGATTGACTGGCCAGCCGCCACCTGGGATCTTCTTCTCCTCACATCCCCACAGCAGGGGTTAGAGATGCACACTAGTGCACGCATGTGCCTGCTTGCGCTCACTGAACCCAGCATCCTTTGCCACTGAACCTCCACTAGACTCTCTGTCTCAACTCTAGGAATGAGGAACCACAGATTAATAAAAAGGACAACATGACTTTTCTAATTCAAAATGTTTCCCCTTTGCAGCCAAAAAGAAATATTCATAAACTATAATGACTTTTTTTGAAAGAATGCTGGAATATAAAATTGTTTTGGGTCTCACTCTAATGCCTTTCCTGACCACAGTCCTCGCTCTGTTCTTCCCCAGAAGCCTAGACAGGTAAGAGCAGCTGACAAGCTGTATCACCCTCAAAAGGAGACTGAAACCAGTAAACTCCAAGGGCAAATTCAGGCTCAAAACGTACAAGCTGTGTCAATATGTTCACATTACTTAACTGGTCCTCAGTTTCTTTGTTTATAAAGTGAAAGTAGTAAATAGGGAATCTCGACATTGCATAAAGATTACATGAAATTAAATGAGATAATGCAGGTAATATATGTGGAGTGGTGTGTGTGTGTGTGTGTGTGTGTGTGTGTGTGTGTGTGTGTGTATACAAATGCACAAATGTCGGTCATCATTGTAGCATCTCTGTCTTGACCTTAAGTCCTGGAACGACTGTCATGCCATCTTTGATCTTCAGCACTGGGCACAGGTCCCAGGAGCTTAGTAAATCTTTATGAAATCAATGACTTAAATCTAGACTGCGTGGAGTAAGTGATGGTGAGTTCTAACAATGTTCAGCACATCTGTTTTCTCTCTAGAATGAATGAACTTTAAAGGGGTGACCTGTATCTGAGGAGTCTGTGTTTTACTGAAAGGCTGGCCAGATGAGCCGTGTTGCACTGCATACAGACATTTCATAGATGAAACCAAAGTTCAGGAAAGCAAACTAATAGTCAATGAGCCAGTTGGTTATCAGGTCTAAAGCAAGTTTATTTTGAATCTTAGAGGAAAACAACATCAGTGTCCTGCTTTTGTTACTGATAAAACAGAATTTACTTTGAAAGCCTTTAAAAGAGTAAGGAATTCTGGGGTTTGAGGATAAAGTCCAGCACAGAATTCTGCATGAAGCAATGTTCCTAATTTGTATTGGGTGCAATTAGATCAAATCTACAGATCATGTCTGAAGGAATAAAAACTGCCATTGTATTATTTCCCTGTTCTCAGAAGATAAAACAAGACACCTCAGTTATTGAATTCCTCCAGCAAATAAATTCATTGTTAAATTATGATGAATAAATACTAAAATAGTATATTTTATTTAAAACTTCCAAAATTATTATGATGCATTATACTTAATATAGGAATCGAAGTTTCAGGATGAAAAATATATATATATATATATATATATATATATATATATTATATATATATATATAAAATATACAAAGAATACCTATTTATTTGTAATATATATAGTACAAGGAAGTTAAAACAAGACTTAAAACATGAAGGATTTAATTGATACATTCAACTTGGTTTTGTTTATAAGTTAGATTGGACTAAATGAAAATCTCTTTCCATTTCTAATTTGGAGCTGTGACATTTTTGCCATGAGAGTCATCTGTTAAGTTCTGTTCCATCATGATTGGCATCAAGACCCTGAAATCATACATTTAAAAAATAATAAAATACAGTAAACATATATCCTCAACAACAAAGATGGAACCCTACAGGCTGATCTTCAAAGGAGACCTGGAGGTGAATGATAGCTCAGAAATTAGAAAATATGAAATGTAGCATCCAGGAGACCTGCTGGCCTCCTCTGATGGGAGATGAAGCTGTCAAGGAATCGGCACATTTGGACTGGGAAGGTTTGACACCAGGTTTGAATAAGAAAACTGTGTTGGATATTTTAAGAGACAAAAGCCTCAGGGGTCATATCTGAGTCTTCAAAAGGAATGTATACATTGTTTGACAAGCCTATCTCCAAATCTACTGTAATTAATTACTATTCTAAAGATAAATTTTAAATAAAAATTATAAAATGAGATTAATTGTCTTGTATTAACTCAGTATTTGGAAAGTAAATATCTATAACATTTAAGTTAGAAAGTTTAACTAATATATAAAAACATAAAAAATTGTGCATATATGAAGATCGTGTAATGACTCAGTGCATATGTACATGTTGAATAATATAGAAATCAGGATACACATGCCCGTCTCCTCAAAATTGCTCATTTTTTTAAGCTGAAGGCATTTGAAATCTTTTCTTTTAAGTTCTTGAGAAATATAATGCATATTATTTCCTATAGTCCTTCTGGGTCATAGCACAGTACAACCTGCTTCTATACAACTATAAATTAGCATGTGGAGAGTTTGGTGGATAGGCATAACTATTTTTGAAGGTTTATACAGACTTTTCCTAATTAACTGTGGTAGCCCATAATAAATATTATTTATTTTTCAAAGAAATAAGTTATGGAGAGAAACATGAGTGTTAATGCTGGGTTGATGCTTTTGTGTCCACTCTCTACTATAGGAGATTTCTTTTTCTTTTTTTGTTTTTTTGTTTTTGTTTTTTTTTTTTTTTGTTTTTTGTTTTTTTTTTTAGAGACAGGGTTTCTCTGTGTAGCTTTGTGCCTTTCCTGGGACTCACTTGGTAGCCCAGGCTGGCCTCGAACTCACAGAGATCCACTTGGCTCTGCCTCCCGAGTGCTGTGATTAAAGGCGTGCGCCACCACCGCCCGGCTCTATAGGAGATTTCTAATACAACATGTCTTCATGACCACCTTACAAGATAGGAAATGGAGACTCATAATGTTAAGTAACTTGTCATAGGCCATTTAGTGATAAAATCAGAATTTTAAACACGTAGTGTGAATTAATATTTTCTTAGCAGCAAAACTAATCAAATTGTTAAACTAATTAGCAAAATACCCTGAATTCTACTGCCCAAGCTCTTCACAAAATGTCACTGATATCTTCATGTATTTTTCCAAAAAAAAATTCTTTCTATCTATCTATAGCTATATGAAAACCTGCCTGTTTTGATATTATTTGCTCTTTACATATATATTTTTTCCCCTTGGCTTTTAGACTTTAGTTAATCTTGGTTATCACTTATCAGGGCCAAGAGGTTAATACACAGTCTCTTGGTGTGTCTGTGAGGGTTTTCCAAAGGAGCCTACATCAGGAGGGCTCCGGCCTAATGAACAATTTAATCCCTTGGCAGACTCAGCATTTGAAAAGATTTGTTGGGATGTGTTGGAGCTGTGGGAGAGAGGGATGACTGATTAGAGGGAGGTCATTGGTTGTGCCTTTAGTGACATATCCTGTCTCGTGCTCCTTCCAGTGACTCTCTCCTGCTGGCTGTCATGAGCTGAGGAACTCTACCTCACACCCTTCTGTCATAAAATACCACAGGTCTGGAGCACAGAAGCCGCTCCCTGCTGACTGAAGCCATGAGTAAATAGCGATCTTTCCTCACCTAGGTTCTTTCCTTGGGTGTTCTGTAGCAGCCACGAACACGTGGACTAACACAGACTCTGATAGGGTATTTGATGCTTGCCTTTTAAATTTAGAAGTGTCGCCTAAAGTGTTACGTTCTAAATGGAGATGTATCTCATTTTAATTTGATTAACAACCTGAAGTGTTTTCTAGGTTTTTGTCATTACATTCTTTTGAGCCAACATTACCTGTTAACAGAGCTAAGTGTTTCTAGTCTGGTAGGTAAATGAACATGTTATTTTTGTTTTCGTTTGCATATACTTACTCATGACTCAGTTGTGACCTCTTTTTCTCTGTAACCAGAGATGCGGTTACATAAATGTTGAGTTCGTGTACTTTGTCTGCTTTCACTATGGTGTCGTTGACTTGTCATTATTTTATAGTAAGGGTCTCACCCTCCATTTGGCACAGATTTGCAAATACATTCTCCATTATTTTACTTATCTTTCTTTGCTCAGTGGAGCGCTGCTTCCAATTCTTTCTTCTGCTACATTTAGTTTTCTTCTCCAGGATGGGGAGTGGGACACATAAATAAAGTTGGTATATGTGTGCACGTCATTGCCAAGCTATGACTTCCTTGTCGCTCTGTGATATGTAGTTATGGAAAAGGATCCCTGTTTCTACAGTGTTCAAGCACCACATACCAAATTGTTCCATGTCTGTCTATTCATTCTGGGTAGATCCATCATAAATCTAGCTATATTCATCCCTTTAACTTATTGCTGCATCAAAGACGATATATTGTTTTAAAAAATTCTTTGAATGTTCTCTAAACCATTTTTATTATAGTGTGAAAGATTCAAACCACATATATGTGAACTGTATACACAGTGAGCTCTGTAAGTTCTCAGCATTTGAAAGTTATTTATGTCATAGCATGTTTGAAGCATACAAAACAATACATCTTTCAAAAACTATGCACACTTATAAGGACTTAAGCAATATCATGTCAGAGAACATCTAGCATGTTCTTTGTGTATATGCGTCTCTGTGTGTTGTATGTACTTGTTAGTATGGATGTGTGTATACAAGTGTGTGCAGGAGTTTATCTCCATGATGTATTTTGTTAACTCTCTTGCACATTTGTGTGCACTACACACACACACACACACACACACACACACACACACACACACACACACTAGAGGTTTTGCAAACCTCTGTTCCCTTGACAGCATGAGAAAAACAGTGAGTTGCTCCTCTAAGGGAGGAAAAAACTTGTGAAATAAGTGCATTCAATGAAAGAAATGCAGCTATCTACTAAGTTGGACGGAACTCAGTACAGTTTTTACTATTATTTACTGTAAGCTATGTGCTGGAGGCACTTATCCTTCAGTTTTTATAATAGACGAAAATTGGATTTGGATTTCTACTCGTTAAAAAGAAAACTGAGCTTTGCCAAGGTAAAGGAAGGGGCATCAGATCATAAACCCTGTGAGTGGCAGACCTTGGATTTCAAACGCAGACTCTGGCATCAGGCTGTGAACACAGTACTGCTTCCTGAGGTAAACTAAGAGAAACATGATAAATATGAGCCAGATTCAGAGGAGACATCCAAAGAAACAAAATGGGTCCCAAGAAGGAGTAAGATGTTAGTAAGTAAGTTGAATAAAGGAGACCGGTGGGATGTGGAGAAAGGGAAGGAATGGGTTATTGTGGCAAGAATAGATGTGTGTAAGAAGAAATTGGGAAGCTCAATGCCTGGGAATTTCTGTTAATAGGACTGTGTGGGTAACATGCAGCTAGTTAAGGAAAGAAGACCATGAATGTAAGAAAATTTGCTCAAAACATGAATTTTTTTCCATGCTCCTCTCAGTCTCCAACTGGATCAGGCACTCTGGATAAGTGAGGCAGTTGATTAGCTTGATCTGTTTGGGAGGCATCCAGGCAGTGGGACCAGGACCTGTCCTCAGTGCATGAGCTGGCTGTTTGGAACCTGGGGCTTATACAGGGACACTTGGCTCAGCCTGGGAGGAGGGGACTGGACCTTCCAGGACTGAATCTACCAGGTTGAACTCAATCCCCAGGGGAGTCTTTGCCCTGGAGGAGATGGGAATGGGGGGTGGGCTAGGGGATAGATGCGGGAAGAGGGGGGAGAACAAGGAAATCCATGGCTGATATGTAAAATTAAATTAAATTATAAAATAAAATAAAAATTTTAAAAAATGGGAAACACTACTACAAAAAAAAAAAAAAAAAAAAAAAAGAATGCTCCTCTGTTCAGCTGCCATACATGGCTTAGATTGCCAGTGTGCAAAGTGCTGTCTTGGGGAGACTGGCTAGTCAGTCAGTGCTGGAGTGCTATCAGAGGGCAAGTGTCCAAACATCTGCCTTAGATTGCTTATGCTGCTATAACAAAATACTTCAGACCTTGGAATTTATAAAGAACAGAAGTTTCATTATCGTTCTGGCCTTTGGGAAGTCCAAAATAAAGGCACTAATGTGAAGATCTGTAAGGCTGGCCCCTGGTGGGTCCAAACATGAATGATAAAGAGGGGACCTCCTGACTCCCCAGATTTGGTCAGTGTTGTACACATGAGTTGAACTATCACACCAAACTTCCAAGACATGTACTGTCAATATAGCAAAGTTTTATTTGAAAACCAGATATTGGCACTGTTAACTGCTGAGGGCCGCTCCCTGCTTGCACAGGAGATCCTTGCTCTATGTGTGCACCTGGAAAGTGTGGGCTAGAATAATTGATTGGAGAGGAACATGAAAGACCTTCTGAAGATGTCTCTCAGCATGTTCTCAATATTCAATGTTTTATTTAATAAGGTTTTTTTTTTAGATTCCCTTCAGATATAAATAACTATCGCTTGCAATGTGTTACCTTTCTGAAGGGAACTTGCATGTTCATCAAGTGAAACAGCTTAAATGCTAAAACCTGTGTGGAAACTCAGGAGTCAGCAGGCAAAAGATAAAGGTCTGTACACTAGAGACTGTAGCCAGAATGTTTCTCAATCCTGCCTGGCCCTGCAGTCCAGATAAATCTCTCCCACCCTCAGTCCCTCAGATGCTTATAATCAATCGGAAGCTTTATATTAATTACAAACTGTATGGCCTAAGGCTTCAGCTTCTGGCTAGCTAGCGTTTCATCTTAAATTAACCCATTCTTATTCATCTCTATGTTGCCATGCGGCCGTGGCATTTCTGGTCTGTTGGCATCTTGTTGCTCCTTCAGCAGCCGCTGACGTCTCACGACTCCACCATTCTTCTCTCTGTATCTCTGCTTGAATCTCCTAACTGGCTGTAAGCCTTCTTGCCATAGGCCAAAACAGCTTTATTTATTATCCAATGGAAGCCACACATATTCACAGCATACAGAAAGACATCCCACAGCAAGAGACTGTGTTTTATTCTCTCTCTTACAGCTTTTACAGGGAATTCACTGAAATAACTGATAACTTGCCCAGATCTAGTTAAAATAGTAAATAAGAACAACTTTAGGTGCCAGTATTTCTAAGATAAGAAAAAAAGACAACTTCAAGGTGATGTGTGCAGGACACATGGATGTGGTGATATTGTGTCCCCCAATACATTGTGCACTCTAATAAACGTATCTGGGGTCAGAGGACAGAACAGCTACTAGACAGACATAGAGGCCAGAAAATGATGGCACACACACCTTTAATCCTAGCATTCCGGAGGCAGAGATCCGTCCAGATCTCTGTGAGTTCAAGCCACACTGGAAACAGCCAGGCATGGTGACTCATGCCTTTAATCCCAGGAAGTGATGGCAAAAAGCAGAAAGGTATATAAGTTGTGAGTACCAGGAACTAGAGCCTTGTTAAGCTTTTAGCAGCAGTTCAGCTGAGATCCATTCGGATAAGGGCACAGAGGCTTTCAGTTTGAGGAAACGAGATCAACTGAGGAATTGTAAAGGTGGGGTGGCTGTGGCTTGTTCTGTTTCTTTGATCATTCAGCATTCACCCCAATACCCTGGGTTTGTTTTTATTAATAAGACCTTTTAAGATTCGTCTTACACACAGAAGAATTGGTGATCTGTATTCATGTTTTGAGAGCTTCTAATTGCCAGTGTCAAAAAACAAAGAAAAACAACAACAACAAAGTGAACCAGCTTGGGAGGAAAAGGAATATATCAGCTTAGGAGGAAAAGTGACTAAACCTCCAAATGGCAGAGAAGGAACTGAATTAATAAACCTTAGATAGTAAATCTTCCCTGGGTCCATCTCTTCTCTATGTGCCAACTTTGTGGTACCCACTGCACTGGGGCTTCTTCCCATGTGCAGAAGCACATCAGTTGTGGTATCTGCTGACCTCATACTGACCATCTTTTAAGAGGAGCAGATTGTTTCTTATAGTTAAAAAGACAAAAAACAAAACAAGGACATATAGATCTGAGCTGGTCACTTGTGATATGTATAAGATTGTAATTCTCATGGGAATTCTGGACTGCAGTAAGGGGTGAATGATTTCCCAGAATTCTCCTCTCCCTACTTTTGTCTCTTTATTCTTTTTTTCCCCCATGTCTACCCCAGTTTGACCTCTTCTTATTGTCACCTCCCTTAGCTGCCAAGTTCTTTCTTGTTGGGTCTTAGAAGCCACATCAATTCATGCTTTGCTTTGATCCCTGACTTGCTTTCATAGTGGAATACTCGTGGTATGAAGATTCCATTCCATATCCAATCCGGTTGAATACATTATTATGCTCATGTCATCTATTTCAGAGATGAGGGCAAGGCCAGGGCAGGTGAGGGTAGACATTTCTCCTACCATCTTCACATGAGCATGTCAATGAGATCCTCACAGAGACCAACCAACAGTGCTTGTTCTGCTGGGGACCTCAGAGGTAGTACCACTTTAAGAGCCTGCTAACCTCTGGATGCCCTTTGTCAGAGCCAGAGAGTTTATGGACTTTCCCATGGACACTAACTTGGGGCTGGTTGGGGAGAGGGATACATGAAGGGAGTGCCAGGAACAAGAAGAAAGGTGATAGGAGTTTACAAAAAATTCCAGCTCATCCCAGATTCCTCCCATCGCCTCTCCCCTTGGTTTTAAACTTTAATTTATTGAATCGCAAGTTGTTTTTGGACAGCTTCATTCCACTCCTCTACTCATGTTCCAGCAAGCAAGGAACCACATCTTAGGCAGATAACTTGGAAGAATGAGAAAGTGGAAATCGCTCCAAAGAGCTCTCGTCACCAGTGCCCTGTGGTTAGGCTTAGCCCAGTCCCATAGGACAAGCAAGGTACTTCTCCCTTTTTTACTGCCACATTAAAACTAAGGCAACATACACAAAGGTTTAGCTTTAGATAAAGGTAGTGTTAGTCACAAGGGACACGTGTATCCATGTGTTCTCTGTGTGCCAAACAACTGCAGGGGCAGTCACGGCCTCTATATAAATCTACAGACCTGAAAATTGTTAATTTATGGTACAAAATTTAGAACAGGTGATGTATCAGCTCTCTGGGATGCTAGAATAAATAGTTGCAAGCAGGCCATCTTGAAACCACAGACATTCTATCCTAGCTCAAAGTGGGGGCAGGGCTAGAGTGCTTCCTTCTCGTTCCCCCTTCTCTCTCCCATCCCTTTATGCTCCAAAGGATTCTGCTTCTTCCAAACTACTTTTTGTTTTCTCTCACAGTCAGTACCTAGGTCTGCATCAAGTTTCCTTTCTGTTTTATAGGCAGTTTACTCCTCAAAAAAAATCCTTATTATTATTTTTTTTTAGGTTATACCTTCAATTTGTAATGTATAGATGGAATCATAATCAATTTCTCCTTGAAGCTCTGGCAGGTTCACAGCAGACATGTTGCCTTCTGTTCTCTTTAAGAAAATAATATATTAACAGGCCAAGGGATGGGGCAGTAAGAAGATCAGTAGACCCCATCCAGCATAAGACTTCTGTCTGGTCTGATACAGTTTCTCTGATGGGAGCTTTGGGTGGTGCCTCTTGTTAGTTGTGCCCCAAAGAACCTCCTGGCATTAACCTGTGATGCCATTTCTCTCCTACCAGCTGTCTCCAGCTAGGCTTACTGTGTAGCCTTTCATCTCTGTCCCACTGGTAGTGGCTTGTAGCATTGGTGGCTTTCCAACACACCTTCCCGCCACAGCATGTTCTCATCGGAAGAGACTTTGAGTCAGAGCGGTCTGGTTTCTCATCTTTATCTCCCACTCCATAACTGCAGTGTGTGTGGCTTGTTGCCTACTCTCTCAGAATCTCAGTTTTCTCATTGATAAGGTGGAGACGGTTAGCATAAAGCTATGCTGTTAATATGAAGTGTGTAGACCAGATACAGAAACAAAGAGCGATCCTGTAGTTGGCACATGGGAGTTGCTGAATATAGGAGAGATATTGTTAGCCTAAGAAGGCATTGTAATCTAGAAGCTTGATATTTATTTCAATGCTTCCTGCAACAATGAAGATTTGCTCCTAAAAGAGTTTTGAAGTGGTATTTAGAGGTCCCTAAACTCAACTATCACCATGCATCACATACTCTTAGCTCCCTCTCACTAGGCCTTGATGGAGCTGTCTTGGTGACAGCCAACTCTTCCCTGTTCTTGTGGCCCCTTCTGAGTTCCATTTTGCCGAATTCTATGCAGACTCCAGGCTCTGCCTGAACTTTTCCAAGGCATGTACCAGAAACCTCACATGGATTTGAATATACAGCTGTTGAGATCCTTGTTTTGTCTTTGTGAATGGACCAAAGCATCCAAAAGTGTCTTGAGTATTACAAGACAGTTAGACTAGATATGGAAACAAAAGTTTGATAGAAGTTCTGAATTAGACTTCTGTGAAATCATGGCTAATTTTGTATGATGCTTAAACCATAACTGTCATTTTCAAGCAAATGAAAAAGTAGTGTATGGCTTCAGGACTTGTGGCCTTTAAAGATAAGCCCAAACAAAGCCATGTGCTAACTTGTTTCCATAAATGTGGGCCATAAGTGGTCAAGTGGGTAATACCAAACAGAATCTAATTTAAAAGGTTGGCTCTAGTAGCAGCTTACTTCAAATCACTACACACTATATCCCATGCCCCTTTGGCTTCTCGGATCTTCCTACCAAATGGAGAAAATCTACAAAAATAACAGATGCAATGCCCTAGAAGAAAAAGGCTGAAGATGCTTCATCTACATCTGCATTCTGAAGTGGAGAGCAAAGGTTTCTGAATGCAGTGCCTGCACGTGAGGACTGAGAGCTAAAGCAGGAGTGTTGCTGAGCTCTAAGGATGCCAGAACACCTGGAGCATCGCAGAGCCCTCTAGAGCTGATGTCCACACCCTCAGCCCAAGCTCCTGTTTCATGAGTATGGGGATCTCTGGAAGGGTGACCTGATAACTTGTTCTGGTTGGGTTCACATATTCCTGGATGAAACGGACACAAGTATCTTGAAGGACACAAGTGCTATGAAGAAGACTTACAAAGAAGCTGATGGTTCCAATTATCTTTTCCATTTGAACTGGCTTCAGATTCCCCCTCACAACTCAAGAAATGTCATAGTAGTCCATCACTAATAGTTGGGGTTGTTGACTCCCAAATTCCAGCCTCCCAAATTGTTGTTAGAATGCAACCCTTATCATTAAAATAAAAGTATCCATTATTGAGCCCCCATTTCATGCCCAGCCCATGTATATATAGAAATTACCAAGATATCATCTGCTATTTCTGGTAAGGTAAGAATAATATTTTGAGGTAGAGAAGAAGGAGACAGAGAGTTTGTACCAGTAGCCTTGGTGTATATTTTCTCTGTGAGGGGAAACATACGAAGGAATAATAGCAATGCAAGGTGAGGGGCCTGGGAGACAGTAAGCTTTATTAGAGAATGGATAATGGAAAGAGACACGAGTTAAACATGATGAAAAGAGAAAATTGGTGAAGTCCAGCAACTTTTGAAATACATGATTGTCTCATTTTCGTTGTTATCATCCATCCATCTAGCATCATCACCGTCACGACCATCTTCAGGACAAAGCTTACTTGGATCTCAGTGCCCTTTATATAACAGAGAGGGATATTCCTTTGAAGACCGAACCATCATTGACGTTGTTTTCCTGCTCACTCTGGGATGTTGTGAGGTGCTGCCGTTTGTGACACCCTCCCTCTTATTTGTATGTGCGTAGGTTGAACCAGTGATAGAGAGGGGCCATGAGGGCCTGGTCCACCACATCCTGCTCTATCAGTGTAGCAGCACCTTCAACGACAGTGTTCTGGACTACGGCCACGAGTGCTACCATCCAAATATGCCTGACGCCTTCCTGACCTGTGAAACTGTGATTTTTGCCTGGGCCATTGGCGGAGAGGTAATGTTGATGATGATGAACAATTCATAGACAGTTATTTGACTGTGCTTCTCCTGCATGTATGGTTGTAGTAGAAAAACACCACTGTCACACAAAAATACATAAAGATTTACTTGTACTTACACTTTTATAGGAAAGGATTCTTCCCTTAAATGACTATATTTGATCTGTGCTTGATGAATGGTATTGTTCCAAACCTGAAGTGTCCTGTGGGAATGTTTGGGTTTGAGAATCAGAACTCTTAGAGACTTCCACAGGTTACTGTTTCATGAAGTTTTTTTTTTTTCCATATTTAGGGCTTTACCTATCCACCTCATGTTGGATTATCCCTGGGCACGCCACTGGATCCTCATTATGTGCTTTTAGAAGTCCATTATGATAATCCCGCACATAAGAAAGGTAAGTTCTTTCTTTGTTTTCAACTGCCAGTTTTCAAATGTCATGTGACTATTGTCTGTAACACAGTTGAAGTGAAATATGGAACTCTGTATTAGAAAGTGTTAACCTGTACAGTTGCCATCCAAATGAAGATGCTTTTTGAAGCCAAACAGGAATTCTGTCATTCAGAATTACACTAGGACAGTAGCTGTGACCCAGCGGCATCTAGACAAATGGGCATATATATATGGTCACAAATCCTAAGAATACATTCTCATATTTCCCACCAGGCAGTAGGAAAATGGAAGTTCCTTTTGTGATATAAATTAGTTCCAATTATATGTGGTGCTTAAAATAATTTTCCCTCCCTCTCTCTGTTCCTCTCTCCCCCCTTCTCTCTCTTATGCAGACAAGAGATCCATTTTGAATGTCTTCCTCAATTGCCCTCCACCTCATTTTTTTGAGACAGGATGTTTGAGACAGGTTTAAATGAGAATGACACCCATAGGCTCATTTAAATACTTGGTTCCCAGGTGGTGGAATTATTTGGAAAGGATTGGGAGTTGTTGCGTGTTGGACGAGGTGTGTCACTGGAGGTGGGTGGACTTTGGAGCTTTAGAAGCCCACGCTAGTCATTCCTAGTCAGCTCTTTTTCTCATGGTTGTTGTCTCAACATGTAAACCCTCAGCTATTGCTCTCCAGTGCCATGCCTGCCTGTCACCATGCTCTCTACTGTAATAGTCATGGACTAACCCTCTGAAACACTTAGTAGAGTCAATGTGAGTTCTCCAATGAAAGTAATCTTAATTATTTTAATCCACGATGTTTCTGCAAACACCGAACATCAACTATGTGCTTGTTCTGTGCTTAAAGTTTAATATGAGTGAAAAAGATACTCTCTCACTCGTAGAAGTTATAGTCTTAGCTGTGTATAGTGGTGCATGCCTATAATCACAACACTTGGGGCCTGGGAGAAAAGGATCATGAGTTTGAAGCCAGTTTGGTCTACATAATGAGACCCAGACTCAAAACAAAACAAAATGACACAAACCAAACTTACAGTCTGGTAGGAAAGGGAAACAATTAAAATAACATTATATGTTTCTGCCAGTTGATTCAAAAGGGATGTATCTGACAGTATGAGAGTATTTAATTGTTGACTCAATTGAGTCAGATGGATGTGGTAGAAGTCTATAAAGTTTTCCTTGTAAAAACAGATTCTTCATAGATATACGTCGAGGTACCTCTGGGAAAGGTTTCAATTAATCAAATTAATTACAGGTTTATAGTATCTGGGTCACAAGTTCTCCCTCCCTTCAGTGACATGTCATGGCAAAGAATGTGTTATTTGTCTTTTAACTCCACAATGCCCACCACATAACTGTTTACATATCAACCCTTAACCATCTGTTGAGTTTGTTAAGGATGAAGAGAATGTTAATAGACTGTATAGAGTTAACTTTCAGTAGTTTTCTCTCTCCATAGATGATTTCTAAGATGAATGGTTTATACCTGTAAGAGTAAAATGTCACCCCAAAACAATATGAAATAAAATTTCTATGGTATTCAATCTTATAATGGATGACTTGAACATTTTTGTTCTGCCATTGTGTTAGATAATTGTGAAACATCTCCACCAGATAACTCAAAGGTATCCTCCATAGCATGTTGTGTGGGTCTACAATGATCGTAGACAATCTGGTGACTTCTCTTCACAAAGCTAACTTTTGTCTTCCAGTCATTGCTGCCTGCCTTCCTTTTCCTCGTGGGATTTTAATTTCCATTAAATAACCCCATGAATGGCCCATTTCAGATGAATGTGAAAGCTTTTTTTAAAAAGTATTCCAATTCACTTTTTGTTATTTGCTGTTGTTACAGGCTTAATAGACAGTTCTGGGCTGAGGTTTTTCCATACCACGGATATTAGGAACTATGACGCAGGAGTGATTGAGGCTGGCCTCTGGGTGAGCCTCTTCCATACAATTCCTCCAGGGATGCCCGAGTTCCGTTCTGAGGGTCACTGCACTCTGGAGTGCCTGGAGGAGGTAAGCTCTGTCACGACTCTCAAGCTGCCATCTCCAGATTAGCGCATGGTCTTAGCTATTGTGTTGTCAAAGTTTCCTTGAATGTTTACGATGCGTTCGCTGACAGCATCTTGTAAAGATGTTGGTGTAATTCCAGTAGGACCTTTGACTGTCTCTGTTAACTCTCAAAGGCTGCAAGAGAAGAATGATGGGGGCAGGAGGGGGGGGGGCAGAAATGCTGAGGTAGCCTTTCTTGGCTACTTTGGTTCCTACTTTGGGCATTTGATGACTTTTCTTCATTTGTCTAGTTTCTTTTTCTTTTTACCATTTTGCCTGTTATTTCTGCTCTTTTCCATTGTTCACTTTGGCTTTTCTCTTTTCCTCTGCTTTGTAGTTTTCGTCTTTTAATAAGAACAAGCAATGTGAAATAGATGGTGCCAAAGGGAAACCAGAAACTGTAGGCATTTCATGACCACTCTCATTAATAGTTTTTCTCTTGAATCAAAGTATTTCAATATGGATCATGTTATTTCTGAAATACAGGATTCTGTGATTGTTCCCTGGCAAAGTGGAATGATTATGTTCTGCTGAGTCATTTAGACCCTGATTCAAATCACCATGACAACACACATATCAGCTGTAGAACCTGGGTGAATCATTTAATCCCACTGGGGACGACGTCCTTTTCTAATCTAGGAAAGTAGGCACAGGTTCTCCTTGTGAGAGTTTGCATTTTCCCGTTATTGACCTGCTGCTGTGGTCTTTTCACGGGACCACTGTTTGACTCTTCACCTCCCAATGGAAGTGAAGAGAAAGCCAAGCTCACCGTGGCCTGATACCTGTCCCTTCGTTCTCCTGGCAAATGATGAGCACAAAGACAACAGTCAACTATCCAAATTCAAAGTGTTCGGCAGCTCAGGCTTTTACTTGAATTGCTTTACTTTTTTTTGTCAGTTATACTTCAAGTATGTCTGAACTGTCTGAGCATGCCTTTGATGGGCTAATCGGGTTCTCCTCGCTGTCCCACAGGCCCTGGGAGCTGAAAAGCCAAGTGGAATCCACGTGTTTGCGGTTCTTCTTCATGCTCACCTGGCAGGCAGAGGCGTCAGGCTGCGTCATTTTCGAAATGGGGAGGAAATGCAGTCGCTGGCTTACGATGATGATTTCGACTTCAATTTCCAGGAGTTTCAGTATCTGAAAGAAGAACAAACAATCTTACCAGTACGCATGCGTGGTCTTTTTCAGGGACTATTGTGTCTTGAAGTTTATCTCCCAGGATGCAGTAGGGATCCTGCTAGCCAAGAGAATTGCTCATCAAGTTCATAGTCTAAAAGCCACCCACTGTGGGTGTTGCATACATCAGAGGGAATGCGTTTGATCTTCTTCCCAAACTGGAAACTCACTTTTCCTACCATCCCCTGGAGGCAATGCAAGTTCTTGATTAAAGAAAGAAAGAAAAAAACAAAACAAAAACAACGGAAGAGCACATGTTCAGATCACTGACTAGTGATTCTTTGGGTTGCAATTATGATAATGGTGAAATTGCATGTTATGATATGTTTTCTTGAAGAGGGAACACATTTTACTACTTTCTTTTTTGTGAAAAATGAACCTAGGGTAATTCTTCCACCCGAAGAGCAGGGCTGGAGAAATGGCTCAGTGGTTAAGAGTCTTGCTGTGCAATCATGAGGACTTGACTTCAAGTCCTCAGCAACTTTGTAGAAACTGGAAGTAGCCTTGCATGGCTATGACTGGCATGTTGGGGGACAGAGCTGGGAGCTGGAGGACAGATGCACACAAGTCACACATACACACCCAAGCAAAGTTATTAGACATAGTTAATTATTCTTTGCTTTATGAGCCAACTTGTAGCAGCTCTTGGGGTTAGAGTGTAAGAAGAGAATTATATGTCTTACAATAGTGAAACCTTTCATTTTTCTTTAATTTTATGAAGCATTGTCTCCCTTCAAATATTGTCCTATGCCCATCAGGCTCAGCAGTCACACAATTTCCTATCCTTAAATAGATTACTAAAAATTAAATGTTTACACAACTTGTGAAATGACAGTGGCATACGAGTTTTCTCTAGGTGAGTGAGGCTTGCAGTAGAATATTTTAGATGGAGTGAACTGTCAGGAAAAAAAGAAAATGTTGGAAGAAAGTGTGAAAAAAGAACTAACGAAGAGAAAGGGGACCTATTTTCTTTAATGATCACACTTTACTCATAGCTCTGACTCATTATTCCTTTTGGAAATTTTTATACACCTTGACAGACATAAGATATGTTGAGAAAGAGTGGGTTGTTGTTATTCTTTCTATACTACTAGTGCATCACTGTCTAATGGGTATGCTATGATTAGGGCCATATGCAAGCTGAGATATTGATCTTCAGGTGCAGGGAGGAAAACCCGGGACTAGTGCCAGGGATGACTCCAGGCCATGAAGAGTTGTTCTGTGCACTCGATAGGATGCTTCTTTTTTCCTTCTTCTCCTGGGCCCTGAGAATCAAACTCAGGCTGTTACTAGCATGAACCTTTATCCATTGAAACATCTCACTGGCCCTTTAAATCTGCTCTCAAAAGTTAGATTCTTATGCAATTTGTGAAATGACACCAGCAGAAATATCTTATCTACATGGTGGAAAGCTATAAAAATATCATCATTCTTCACGTCTGCTGTAACATTCAAAATGTTGGAAAGCACTAAAACAATTAATTACTATTAATTTATAAGGAAATAAGAACATAAGTAAAGATGTTTAAGGATGATCATGGATGCCTAAGTAATCACAGTAGGATCTTGACTAATGTTTCATTAAATAATTCATCTCTACTAAAGAATGAATACTAATTATGTCATTAAATCTTCTCACAAGAGCCATGCAAAGTGCTGATTTTAATCACTATGCTTGGATGAACAAATTGTGTCCGGAATTGTTCAGTTTCTTACCTAGGTGTCCTAGGTGCCAGACTATTGTAGAGTCTGATGTGAACTTAGAGAGCCCTCTTGTTTGCTTGCTTGCTGATTACATTAACACACTGGAGTTAAGGAAATCAAAGTCTTCTGAATCCAACTGCCTGATGCTTTTCCTCATGCAGTAACTATAAACTGCTGGTCTAATGATGTATTAGATAAACAAAATGACCTCAAACTCTAACCTTAAGGCTTTTGCTTTTGTTTTAGGGAGATAACCTGATCACTGAATGTCGGTATAACACCAAGGACAGATCTGGCATGACTTGGGTAAGAAAATATTGTTCTTAAAGTTCATTTAAAGAGAAGAAGAAATAACCTTTGCTTTTAAAGACCAAAACTAAAATGCAAAGTCCGTTCCTATATTGAAACAAAACTCTGAAAGTCTTCAGCATGAAGCATAACAGAGGTGAAGCAAAAGCTGTGTTAGTGTTTTATCAGACTTCAAAACCCTGATGGAACTTCAGTAATGACTATGCTTATAATTTATTGGTGCTTCAGGAAATCTACCCTTCCTTATCTTTGTCTGACCAGATAGACAAGGAATTAGCTTGTCTCTACATTACTTGGGTCTGCCTGGGTGTTTACTTAGTTAAATCTACTTCAAAAGGAAGAATGAAGTACATGAACTCAGAGCTTCTGACCCAAAGGGAAATCTGGTCCCAACAGAATTACTGGGGACTTCTGCCAAACTCTGAAAAAATAGATATTTCATGCCTTTCTCAGTCTCTGCTAGGAACATAAATAGAGGTCAGCTCCCACCAGCCTATTTTATTAAGAGAACACAATCTTCACTCGAAAACTGTATACAAGGCATGAAGTAGGCCAATATGCACTTTTGGCAAAATATTGACAGATTGCCTCCTGTTTTATATGTAAATCTGTTATAACTGGTTAGAGTTTAGATATATAAAGCTGAAAAGTCAGAAAATATATCCTGCCAATTATTGAAGGAAAAAGATACAATTTATCTAGAAGAGGCAGAGACAAACCCCCTAAAACTTAAGACTATCATAGGGGGGAGAAAAAGGCAGTAGCCAGGAATAGGAGGGAACTGCCTTACCTAGATCAAAGTTAGCTATGGCCAAATCTGTAGCTAATAGTAAATCAAATGTTTAAAATATTTCTTTATATTTGTAAAGAGTGTAGGGATGTTTTTTTTTTATCACTGTCTTTATTGGGTGTTGTGATGAAACTTCATTCTGTCTTATTGTAAAAGAATGAAAACAGAATTAGAAATATCAAGAAGGAAAAGGTGAAAGAGTAAAATACATCCAAACCTCCCCAAGTTTATATTTTAAAATAATTGCAGTTTAACATCAAAGAGTAATCTTGAAGTTAAATAACTGAAAATAAGAAGTTATATAGAAATAAAATCCAACATTAGATATGGTTAATCTTGTAGATAAAATATAAGTATTTGTGGGAGACAATAAATATCAGCTAGAGAATTTAAGAGACACTGTTGTGGGAGGCCAGCTCCCACCTTTTAAAGGGTTCCTATGAGGAGAAGAGAGGGATAAGAGACTTTTAGATAGAAAGATAGCAGACAGATAGGAGACAGACAGAAACACAGGATAGCTTTCGGAGGACCTGGATCAAAACCCAAATGTCCCTCTTCAAAAGGGCTTTTAATAACAATGCCAAGGGGCAGGGCAAAAGACCTCTTCTTTGCTAGATCAAAGTATACCACACACCCAAATGTAGACCCTTCCAAACACCTGGTAACCATGCCTGTGGTTAAATCATCCTCTTATACAGACCTGGTGGGTAAAACAAGCTCAGATTCTCGGGCCTTGGGTAAGTTCTCACTAGGCAACTGCTGTGGGTCTCTACATCTCTCCCTTCTTAATGTATTAAAGAGCCCTTCAGACTCCTCAGATAGACTATGTCTGTCTTAGGTTGTCTTTCTTCCCTAATCAGCCTTACTTGTTGTGGAGAAATGCTTTCCATCAAGTGTACTCTGCCTTAGGTTGGCAGGTAGAAAGAAGAATGTTACTCATCCCTGACTACCAGCCTCTGGCAGGGGGAAGTACAGAGTTTAACTGAGCTCTGAGGCAGGTCCCTACTAAGAGCTTGCAAATAGTTGGAACAACCACAGTAATCCCTAGGGCTGCCACACTGCCCAATAAAGAAGTAGAGAATGACCAAGATGGAATGTCCTTTTTGAATGGGTCTAAGATATCTGTATCAGCCTTTGCTGTGCCAAGCCCTTTTTTAAATCAATAAACTCTTGATGCAAACACATCAAACAAATCAATAAACTCCCGGTGCAACTGCATCAAACTTAAAGATTCCCTTAGCTTCACCAAACCATTGTTCATTAATATCAACAGATTAACATAATTCTAGTATGAATATTAGTATACATATTTACAATTCTTACAAACTTATATTAAAAACAAACTCTCTATAGGACTATTTACATTTTACAAAGTTTAGCAAACATCTAAAAGAGAGCTCTTAACAGAACTATTTACACTTGCAACTTTTCTTCCAACAAGACAAAGAGTACATGAATTGTGAGCCACCACAGTTAAAATTGCTAGGTGAACTCAAAACTGTTTCATTTCTGAAGTTCAAAGTTCAAAAAGTCAGTTCTAATAACAGTCTTGTAGTTCCCTTGAAAGTTTCAAATCAGAGCCTAATTTGTCAGCAGCTCTTGAGTCTTTGAATCCAGCTCCCTCGACCTTAGTATTCAGTGAGTGCCACTGCTAGGGGGCTGTAACACTCAGGATGCCACTGTTCTTCCCCACCATCCCCAGCCACCTTCTCTGCCCAGTCTTCCCAGCCATTCTAGAGCCAGTGGAAGTGTGTCCAGTGGTAGATGGTCGTCTGGCCAAGGCTCAGTCTTTTTACCCAAATTCATTGCAATTCCCCTGAATGTAACAAATGTTGCTGATTCTTCACTCTCAGCTACAGAGGCATTTTCAGTTAACTTTCCATAGGAGAGCTGCCCTAGGGCAAAGGTGGAATTACCATACTGAGCTGCCTCTCTGCTCAGCTAGTAAGAGTCAAGAACTGTCTCTTAAAGGAACCATGCATTGATTTGCCACTAGCAATCAGAAGCTGTGTGACTCTGGGCTCTGTTTCATTCCAGCTTTTACAATCTCAGTCCTTGAACACCAAATAGTGACAATACCTTTGTCCCAAACTCCTTCTCAGAAGTCTGGGGGACCCCCTTTATCTCCTACTTTCCCCAGACTGAAGGATGGACATTCATGTCAGGAATACCAGTTCGGCTGCTCTCACTCCAAATCCTCTGGGGGAGTGTCAGCAGCTAGTGTCATTAGAGCTGACTGGCATTCCTCTGTTCCATGCAGTGCACCAAGTGCTCAGGCAGCCATCAAGCTTTATTTGGTGACTGAGGGTACAATTTCCCCCTCTTAATTTTTTGAAACTGCATCTAAAACTGCCACGAGCTCTCTCAATGATGCCTTGTCCTTGATAGACTTTTATTAGCCCTGTGTTTCCCTCTTTTGCATCTCAGGCTCAACCCAGGTTCTTTATTTGCCCTTAAGCTTTTTCCACACCCAAAGCAACTTCCTGGTGTCCCAACATCTCTCCCTTGCTGTGAGCCCTGATTTCTAAGGAGGGTCTCAAAGCAGCCTGACAAGTGGCATTAGCATTTTAACTGCCTCCTGATAGGCAAGCTTTGGTCATCCATTTCCAGTCCCCAGGAGGTAAGATTTCTAAGCTTTCTAACAAAGCTTGCAGAAAAAGTAACACTTGGGGCTGTACCAAGAGCTAGCTGTTTTTAACTCCTTAAACTGTTTAAAGTGAATTGGGCCATGCATTCGCATGATATTTCCCTGCATGTCTTGCTACTCAATTACAGGGAACATTTGAAAGCCTTGCACCTCTTCCCCTCTGCTAGCTGCCTCCCAAATACTGTCTTGAAGAGGAGACACAGTGCTAGCAGTGAGGATTTGCCATGTTTTGGAAGGTTTTTGTGCCAGGGCAATTATGGGTGATCTTTCTATTCTGACAGATTACCCCCTAGGTGAGTGTAATCCACCCCTACAGAAGAAAACGAGACCTGGGAAGGAGAAACTTGAAGTGCATCCCGTATTTGAGAAAGAGAAATTACTAAGTTTTTCAAGCACTTTAGTTCCTCCCTTGTCTCATCACAAGACTTCTGTTCCTTAAACTCGGCTTGATGGCCAAGAGGGAAGTGACTCTGATTGAGCAATATTGTAAAAAGTATTCTCATCTAGTGGCAGTTCCAGCAGAGGAGAAGGTTTCCTTCTGTCCATGTCCATCTCAGGAAAAATTCCCCCCTGCTGCTCAGGGATTAGATCTAAGCTGTCCTGAATTAATGCCAACAGGCCAACAGTTTCCACAGGAATCTTTTCCAGCCAATGTTCCTCATAATATTTTTGCAGTTTGGCTCCAATTCTCTCCCAGGAGTCTGTGTCCAGAGTCCCATAGTTGGAAAACCAAGGACAGTTACCCTATGAACTCCAGGAACCTCTATACTTGTTAACAATTCTACCTTAACTCCCCTAGTTTTCAAACTTTCTACAAGCAAATATACAAGCATCTGCCTACTATTTCCCTGCCCTATAGGAGATTTTCTTTCTCAGACTTCTAAGTCTGTGATGGCTGCTTGTTCCCGGATGCTATTTTCAGGTCCAGCACTAGGGAAATTCTACTCTTAGCCTAAGTTTCTTCCTACATAATGTTCCTATACCTAAACCCTATATTTTTTTTTTTACGTAATTTGATAGATAAAAATTAAGAGAGAGAAACAGAGAGAGATACTTGCTGCAGCCTAAATTTTTATAGACAGTTTTTGCTCACAAAGAATAAAATACCACAGCCTTAACCTTAATACAAAACCAGACATGGCCAACTTCTTCCCATGGTATTTCTGTACTCTCACTTACTTCTTCTGCCCCCAAGTCCCTAGTTCTGATGCAAAGACCTCCCCCTTGTTAGATCAAAGCACACCACACAGCCAAGTATAGACCCTTCCAAATACCTGGTAAGCAGGCTCATGGTCAAATCATTCTCTTATGCAGCCCTGCTGGGTAAAACAAGCTCAAGTTCTCAGACCCTAAGTAAATTCTCACTAGGAATCCTCTGTGGGTCTCTACACACTGTTTTATGTATAGAATGCTCAAAGTATACTACACATTTATATAAAAGATTCCTCCTGAACTCAGTATTGTGTATAACTTAATATACACCAACGAAAAAAATCAATAAAACCAAAAAAAGGAAAACTAAGTAAAATGAAGAAAAACCTACTTATAGTGGTCTATAAATTTATGTGATTCCAGTGAAGGAAATTTCATGATTTGGGGAGTTTGCTAATTAATAAACCTTTGCCTAGTCACCACTAAGAGCTTCTCTTTCTTCATTCTTGCAAAAGTGTTTGCTGTTTTAGTTTTTACATGCATCAAAAATATACTTGGAGGATCAAAGGGTCAAGAATAGGAAAGATGGCTAATGAGAGTCAGATGGGAAGTGAGCTAAATCAAACCTTATTTTACAGCTGTGGCAACTAATCCAGGGTGGTTTGGGTCCACAGTTAGAATTTCAGCAACAAACCTACTCATCCTACATCTGGAAATGTGGTTGTGGATAAGTCAGGGCATTTGGATAAATGAGGCATTGTGGGTGTTTTTATTTAATGCTGACCTGATCAACTGCTTATAATGAGAAAAATAAATTTGTCTTTTTATAATTTTCCCCCTTTCTGTTATTTGGATCATTTCTATCAATCGGTTTTAAAATTTAGTTAATTCTTCCTGGGTTGGAGCAAATATGCTGTTGAATTCATCTTGTGGACTTTCAGCTCTTAAACATTCATTTTTCTGGGTTTTATCTTTCTTTTGCCACTCCTGTACTCTTCCCACATTGTGATCATATTTGCCTTTAATTGCTTGACTTCTACAGCCTTTGTCAATCCACATCTGTATCCTCTCACAGTTTGTGACTAGTGACATTTTTTTCTTGAGTAAAAATAACAGTTCACTGTTTACTTAATAATTTTTGTTGAAAAACTTGGCAGTGAAAATTGTTGAAGCAACTCTAGATTACTCAGATACAGTGGAATATTACCTGCTTATAGTTAAAAGGTGTTACCCATTGCCACCGTGGCACATAGCTACTGATATTTGTAGTCCTAAAAATAATATAGAAAATTCGGGTCATCTGAGAAAACACTCCAAAAGTCCATGGGAGGGAGAGGCAAGAGGCTAAGGAATTCAAAAACAGCTTGAGCTCCATGAGACTCTCTCTCACCCTCATAACCCTGAATAATTCCAACAAAGTGATTTGTAACATGCAAACATCATCAGGAACCTCTGAAATGTCTACTGTGGCACAAATTTATATCAGATCAATAGAACTCTTCAGGACTTTAATAGATTATCTAAGAAAGGCACCCCTTTTTGTTTTTGCTTTGTTTGCATTAGAAATGCACCCTTTAAAGAGATATAAATAATATTAATTTTTAATGTTTCAATAATTTTTGAAAGTTAAGAGTCCTTTAAGTTAATAATTTTCAAAAGAGGCAGAGGCAAAAGGATTGTGAGTTCAAGGCCAACCCTAGTAACTTAGTGGGACCCAGTATTAAAGCATTTTAAAGAGAGGCTCGGGATAGAGCTTAGTGGTAGTGGTTTGTCCACCAACTCTGAGACTTGGATTTGACCCTCAGGACCACAAGAAATAATAATAAGCTGTTACTTACAAATGATAAAGACCAAATGTATTTCAGAACTGGGGATCTGCATGACACTGTTGGCTTTGTGTTCTGTGTGTGAGAGCTGAGGGAAACTTTGCAAAATAAAATATCTCTATTTTCAGGGAGGACTAAGCACCAGAAATGAAATGTGTCTCTCCTACCTTCTTTATTATCCAAGAATTAACTTGACCAGGTGTGCCAGCATCCCGGACATCATGGAACAGCTGCAGTTCATTGGTGTGAAGGAGATCTACAGACCCGTCACGTGAGTGGCAGTGAATTATAGACTTCCAAGAGTGGGTCTCATCTCCATACTGAGACACTATGGGCTATTTTATGTGCTGCTCTTTTTAATTGCTTGTAACTCAGGAGACCAAGTAAGGATCTTGGTTGCTATGTCCAAGTTCCTCCAAAACACCCTTGGGATCATTGATAGCTGGGAAGACCTAAAGGATCCAGCTGTTAGCTGTACTCTTGGATAAAGTTATTGCCAAGAAAGGATACAAAGGGAAATCAGCAAAGGAAAAGGCAAAGTTCAGAGCACCCAAGCTCCCTGAGGCCTCTTCAGATAGCCACACAGAATACCCACCCAATTGTGATAATGTCCCTACGGAGGTCTCCTAGATAAGCTCCATAGAGCAGATGTGCCTAGGCTTTTTACTGGAGATGCTCCTGTAGGGCTGCCTGCCTAATGCATGCCCAATTTGCAGACTTGCCAATAGAAAGCAGGTGTTCAGCACAAAGCATATTGATTATAGTGCTGAGCCTTTTGATCATTTAGAGGAAGTTTTATATCAATCTAGGAAACTGCCAACTATTTAAGTTGCTAACCAAAAGTGAACCGTGTGGTCAGGCTTTAGACAGGGTCTTCCTGCATGACTTGGGTTGACTTCCAATTTTTGATGCTCCTGCCTCTGCCTCCCAGGTGCTAGGATTCTGGTTATGTGCCTCCATGTTCGGTTAAGAAGCAAGCATTTATGAAGAGCAGTTTCAGACCTGCTTTGTAAACACTGTATGATTGCATATCATAGAAACTAGAGTTTTTTTTGGGGGGGTTAATAGACAAACAGATGGGCATTAAATAGTATTGGTTGTTGTTATAAAACAGTGAAAATAGTGAAGGGAGTGAGCAACTGCTGCCAGCAGAAGACTCAAAACCTTTCTGGGAAGTAACAATTGAGCAGGGACCTACAGACTGAAGAGCCAGCGATGGAAAGATAGGCAAAGATGTTGTATGCAGAGAAAAGAGAGTGATGCGTGTGTATATCATGAGCCTGCAGGGTTTGAGAATGAACAAGAGGATGCCTTTGGCTGGGGCAAAGCAGAGATTGGCAGAGACCAATGTGTGAGGATGTAGTGTCAGAAGTAGACTGGGCCACACAGGCCATTATGAGTAGTATGAAAAGAAGTCACCATGGGATAGTGGCAAAGTCAATTTGGTGAGGGCGAGAAGGAAGGACCACAGGAGGATAAGATGGGGAAAGAGTACTGATCAGGAAATTACTGTGACTGTCCATTGAAAGCCAAGGGCACCTTGGACCAAGGCATGACATCATGCTAAGGATGCGTTATGGGAGATGCTGAAAAAGAGTTTATGTTCTCAGGAACAGTGACACAAAGCGTAAGGATGGTTGGCGGAAATTTATGGATGATGTAATGTGTCTTAACAGGAAGATCTTTCTGATAATTAAGACTTTACAAAATGAAAAAGACTGATGTAATTGGACAAACATATACACAGATTTTTGAGAGTGCTTTTAAGAATAGGATAAGAAAACCATTTAATGAAGACATGATAAAATGTGGATAGTCAAAGAAAACATATAATAATTTATGTTCCAAATAAGCCAGGAATTAGAAATTGTAAACTAAGTGCTTTCTCGTTCATCGTGTATATATATGCTTTCCTCTGCTCCTTTCTAAGCCCTGCTGTGACCATGAGTGCAGAAGGCATCATCTAGTCATCACTAAATATTGATCACAAAGCACTTATGTGAACTGAGCAGCAATTACTAAGTCTGTTCACATCCATGAGTTAGTTTAACCTTCTTGCACATGATCCCAGTTGGGAGAGCAGGGCGTGGGACTAAAGTTCCATAGGGGAGAAAACAGAAACTAAGATTAGTAAACTGCTTGACACTGCACAGTATATCATAAATGGGAAAATTAGGGTTCACAATCCAATATCCTCTTCACAACCTATGCATGGAAGAATTTTCCAGAAGTTCAACCTTTCAAAATGAAAGTATGATGTGATTAGACAAAAGTACATAGGGTTAATAAACTATTAATAGACATCAAAACAATACATGAAATGTAATTCTAAAACACACTAGGACAGGGCACAATGAGGAGACTCAGTGGGAAAAGGCACTTGTTACCAGGCAAGTGAGGACCTAAGTTCAACCCCTGGAAACATAAGGGTATGATTTGTTTGAATATTTGGATGGTTGGATTTTGGCACACACACACGTGTGTGTGTGTGTGTGTGTGTGTGTGTGTGTGTGTGTGTGTCTTTGTATGTGTTCATGCATGCATGTTTATGTATTGGAATGCTGGAGATCAAACTCGGAGCCTGGCACATGGCAGGCAAGTGATGTACCATTGAGTTATACCTCTAGCTTCCCAAATATTCCTATCGTATTGCTCCTTACCTCAAGTAGATTTTCCTCTTTAGAATATATTCTACACCCCAAACAGGAAATTTCCTAATTGTGTGATTATTAGCAAAAATGTAAAAAAAAAAAGACTGTATGTTTACAAATGAATAGATGTACCTTGCTTCATCCTTTATGATCACCATGGACTGGGCATCTCTACAGATTCCTTTCACTGCCTGATGGGCTTTGCCAGTGTCCTTAGTTTCTATCTTCCTGGGAAATGCTACATTTGTTCCTTTGTCACTTGGAATTACAGGAAGAATTACTTTCCAAAACTAGGTTAACTGTGGGCTATCATTACCCAGAAAAATGGCATTTTGTTTTCTTGTATTATAGCTGTATAATTTTTCTAATCTATTTAGAATTTTCCCCGGATGTTTTCTCCTTTTTTATATAAGAAAGCATTTTCTTTATAAGAGGCAAGGGCTGAGATACAGTGTTTTCCAGACTGGCCACATACCCATGACAATTCTCCTGTCTCAGTTTTTCAAGTTATGGACTTATAGAGGTGAACCTCCAAACCTGGCTTCAAATATTTTCTTTCACCGTTGACACTTCTCAGTATTCATCTTCCACACTTTATCTATTATAATTTATTTTGTCTTTATTTCCTTTGCTCTGTAGTCTGTCTCCCATCTTATTCTATTGCTTTATTACCTTGAACTTGAGTTTTTAGTCATTAAATTAAATTAGTTAAATCCATATTATTAAATTCACATAATTAAACTCTAAGAGGAAACAATTTCTATAACTTTCTCCAGTTTCATTTGTTCCTACTTTCTTCTGAGATCAGTTTTCCTGTATTTTTCAAGATTTTTTATTATGTTTAATTATGTGTATGGGGGGTGGGTATGTGCACATGTGTGTTTGTGCACACAGAGGCCACAGGTGTCAGATACGTGGAGCTGGAGCCATAGGCAGCTCCCTATCGGTGCTTGGGTGCTGGAAATTGAACTTGGGTCCTCTTGGGAGAGCAATAAATGCTCTTGACCACTTAGAAATCTCTACAACCCCTTTTACTCATATTTTATAAATATTTAAGTTGTACCACGTGATTGTCTTTAGCCTTGTGGTTTCATGGGTCCCATCTCATTTCTTGCTTATTCTGAGGGCTTCTGTCCAAAACCTCATCACACATATTTGAACCTAGGCTTTCTTCTCGCCACACCACAGCTGGAGGATGCGATGAGTCATTTTCTGCACACATATTTTGAGAGGAAAGGGCTGTAGGGTGGGACTGGATGCTCCCTGGTTGAATGTGTGTATTGTCCCTGCCTCGGATTTATTGCTGCTGTTAGGAGTCACCTTCTCTCTGGTGGGCTGAGTCATTTTCGTAGAGGAATGTGTCAGCTTTGGAAGGGGATGTCCAATCTCTTGCCACCCTGGAGACTGCCTTGTGTCTATGAGACTCTACTGGCTGTATTCCTTCCAGTCATTCAACAGGGTTGTGCTTTACTGAGACAGATTTCCCATTGTCCTTCATTAACAGTCAGAAGGTTACGACGCCGTGTTACATTTTGTTTTGTTTTCTTCTTGATGATCTGCTCCAGCTGTTGTGTTCACCTTTTAAGTCAATTGCTTGGGCATAATTTAAAATTGAGTGTACCTATCTTTAATGAGATCTTCGTAAGATTTCATCAATGTCACACCTATCATATTCAATCAAAACATAAATTCCCCCCTCCCCATAAAGTTCTGGGAAACTGAAAATCTGCTATATGTCACTATATGTTAATTTTTTCTTTACTGAATTTTATATAAGTGTGGCTGTAGCCTGTGCTTCTGTGTCTGGACCCTTTATTAATAATGATGCTGGGATTCACTTGTATTTGTGGCTGTTTCACTCAATGCTTTTTTCTCGCTGAGCAATATTCCCCTGGGTGGGTCCACTTCCTGTGCTCATCACTGTGGAAATACAGCTTCAGTGAGATGCAAACATTCAAACCACAGCAAGGGTACTAGGACCACCCCTGATGTTTCTAGTACGTCCCTCCATTGTTTGTCTTTGTGCATTCCCAGAACACTCTACAGTTAATCTTCAGAATGACAGCAAGAAACTTCCCTTAAGTCATCTGTAAATGTGTCTGTGTGATTTCTTTTTACTTTTATGCACGTTTCATATATTATCAAACTGAGTCACATATTACTGAATGGTAAGAGCTCTTTATATTATGGATATTCATCTCCTGTTAGATACTGAGCCATGGATAATTTCTTTCAATCCATAGCTTGATTTTCATTGTTTTACTGTTGACTGAGGTTGCTTCTGTCATTTTTCTTTGTTTTGACTTTTGAAATGCCCTCCAAAGAAATCTTTAAAAACTGTACATTTATTATTAATGTGTGTGTGTGTGTGTGTGTGTGTGTGTGTGTGTGTGTGTGTGTGGTGTGGTGTGTGTGGTATGTGTGTGTGTATATGTGTGCTGTGTGTGTATGTGTGTGTGTATGTATATGTATGTGGTGTGTGTGTGTGTGTGTGTGTGTGTGCTGTGTGTGTATGTATATATATGTGGTGTGTGTGTGTTTAGGACAACTTGCAGGAGTCAACTATTACCTTCCACCATGTGTTCCCCAGGGATAGAATTCAGATTATAGTTGGTATCTACCTGCTGAGCCATCTTGCAGGCCTGAAAATTGCCTTTTTTACTATGAAATTTGGAAAAAATTTTTGCAGAGTTAATTGACCATATACTGACTCTGGCGTGGACTCTGTTCATGGCTATGTACCTAGGTTTACTTTGGTACACACTTGATTTTTGTAGTCCTGGAGGAAGACTAAATAGCAAAACACAGTCTGTAAAGTCCCACTTCTTGTTACCTTTTCCCAGATTAATTTGATAGTCTAGGCTCATTATATTTTCACATTTAAGATTAAGATAATTTATCGATTTCTTAAAAACAAACACCCAAACAAAAACCTAATATAATAATATGACTGGAAACACTACAGAAAGCTCAGGGCATGCAGAAGGAACGCATTAGCCACCAAATAAAAACTAGACAGCCCCAATTAGCAATATAACAGCCCCTGTTTCTATCCCTGGACAAGAAGTTTAAAAACAGTCAAGACCAAAGGAGATTTATATGGGTGATATGGAGTCCCTGTACCAACTAGAAAGAACTGACATGTTAACCATAGTCATTCTACTCCATGAACATAGTATGCATAACTCATTAAAACATTTTCTCCTTCTCCTCAGTAGTTTTTAGTGTGGTTTTTCTTATAGTTTTTAGTATAGATGTTTTCACCTGTTTTATTAATAATATCGATCTTTTGTTTTAATATCTTTTGTGTGGTAATTTTGTAATGTGTCTCTCGGCAATTTCCAGATCTTGGAGTTTCTCCAATTTGTCTTTAGATTAGGGTTCATCTTTACATACTTGTTCATGTGCTTAGTCATTTTTTTTTACTGTATGTATGTATTTTGTGTTGATGATCACTATACTGTCCCTAAATCTTTAATATCCCTGTCAGTGTGACTCTAGAATAAAGGTTTAGGGCCACTGATCTTTACTATTAAGGCTGGATCCACTCTCCGGTCTCCAAGATGGATCTCTGAGATGTCACTGAATACCTGTGTCATCAGCAAAGACTCTCCGCTCTGGCTATTTGGAACTTGAATGTGTACCAGCCGTGTGTGCTCTCAGAATCACAGTTTTGTTTTGTTTCTGTTTTTTTTTAAATAGTTCCCAGTTACTCTTTGCCTAACCTTGTGCCATTTTATCTTAAATCTATTTGACTCATTAGTCAAGTGCGTATTTAGTTACCCCTCCTACGGACTTAAAGAGCTCTCTCTGTCTGTGATCTATCCCTCTGTAGCACTCTGCTTTGAAACTTGCAGAACTTTGGACTCCCTTAATTCTGACTCTTGTCTCATTAATTCATTGAGATTGTCATTTTATGGCTCAGAAATTCTCCTTTTCGGCATTGTGACCCAGAGCGTGCTCACAGGCAGAACGCTGGGGTGAACACAGTGTTCAAATATGACCTGTGTTCATTTCCTTTGGGGTTATAGTTTTTTCCTGCCTGTTTTCCACTCTCCTAACCCAGACATTCTGTACAACTTTGTTAATAAGTTTTGGCATTTATCACAGTAAGCTGGTGTCTGTTACTCCTCATGGCTGGGAGTAAAAGTCCACTAAAGAGCATGTTGTTTGTTTTACTAATTTTTGACCGTATGTTTATTTGTGTGATAGAGGTTGAATCTGTAAAGCTACTCACTCCGCTGTATGGACCTGGCCCTGCTTCTTGGCTGAAGTTACCTAATTTCTTTCCTTCTCCCCACACCTCTTCCTGTTCCCAAGAATGACTCTAGCAGCAAGACCTTTGAAACAGCCGTGGGGTTCCAGGCAGATACTAGGTCTAACAACTACAAGTTATTTTCTTCCATCTGCTTTTACATTATACAGAGCAGGAAAGCCATGTCTAAATTCATTACATGTGAAATGACTCATTGGATGAACTGAATTTACAAATAAAATCGCATGCTTTTTGCAAAGAAAATTAAAACACACTCTGTGCTACTGTGGGGAGTATTACGTTTTGCTGTGTTATAAGAAAAATGTATCTCGGAGTTTAAATTTGATTTGCAAAGAAAAATTATCCATCAGTGTTAAAGAATAATATTAACACAATTTGTTCAAATCAACTACAGTGATTATTTATAATATCAATTTTATTTATATGTGTGTCTGCGTAGACACACCTGAAACTGCTTTAGTTTCTATAACATTCTCAATTCCTCCAACTGAACCCTAGTCCCAATAATAGCAGGGGTACTGGTTGTTTTATCTAATTTATTTATGTTAGTTTAATTTATTTATTTAATCCCGCCACTGTTTCTGATGGAAAGCTTAGTCCTTTTCAAACAAATAATTAGCACACTTGCTTTTGCGATGCTTTTGTCCTCTTCTCTCCTCAGTTCTCCAGGGAGTAATCTGAGCTGTGTTGTTAGAAAACTTGGAAGGTTTTTGGTTAGAGGTGACAAAAGGGACATTTATTAAGGAGGGTCGAAAGAGACAAAGTATGAAGCAGAGAGGCTCAGAGGAGGCTGGTCCTGCATTTTCAGGTTCCCAGTCCTCAAGCACTGTCTCCGATACCTGGGCCATTCAGTCGGCTCTCGTCTCCCTGGCCGCCCTACCAACACACGTAGTTACAGCTTTCACTTTTTTTTTTTTTTGCTGTGAATTCTCCATAAATATTAACTTACTGGCTTATTATAGTATCAAAGCTTTCAGAGTCAGCTCTGCAGAATGCTTACAGTGTTCACTTTGGCCAGCAAAGCTGCACAAAGGTCACATTGACCACCACATTAATCACACTGAACCCCTTAGGTAAAAGTCCAGGCGACCCCTGGTGGTGTTTCAGGAGATTGCAGGTAGCTCTTTGCCCTCCAACCCCTGAACCGCCTCCATTTCCGTTTACAAAGTTGGTCTTTCTTTCTCTTCCTTTATTTCTTTTTCCTTCCTTCCTTCCTTCCTTCCTTCCTTCCTTCCTTCCTTCTTCCTTCCTTCCTTCCTTCCTTCCTTCCTTCCTTCCTTCCTTCCTTCCTTCCTTCCTTCTTTCCTTCCTTCCTTCTTCCTTCTTCTTTTCTTTTCTTTCTTTTTTCTTTCTCTCTACTTTCTGTTTCTTTCTTTCCTCCCTCCCTCCCTCCCTCCCTCCCTCCCTCCCTCCTTCTTTCTTTCTTTTTCAGTATAGATACCTTGTCTCTGTAAAGGTAAATGTCATTTTAATATTGAATATCAAAACTACTTTACATGTAAAAAAAACTAGCAGCAAATTTTAAACGGTAGAATATGCAAATTTAACAGGCTTCTTTCTAGTCAAGGTTTGCTCTATGGCAATTCTGGGTTATATCTATAATCACCAAAATTTTATTAGAAAATGCTATAGATTTTAGAAAACTGCATGACACAGTTAACGTAATGTGATGCTGACTGCTATTACAGTACTCAACATTAAAGACTGTGTTAAATAATATATATAAGACTCCACAAAGTTATATTGACTTGAATTAGAGGGAGGGATTAAGGCTGAAGGACAGAAGCCTACTAAAATAGTACCCACTTTTCTTATTTTCTCGGTTCTTAGAACAGATGAAAAACTATTTTCAATTTTGTCATGAAAATATTACTTTTATAACTTCCTGCCCCTCGAATTTATAGTTTGTGTATCTTGTTTAAAAAGATAACATCCAGGGTGCCTAAGCCAGCTGCCCAGGTTAGAGAGAGGCAGGAACAAGCCAATGAACAGATGTGAGGACCCAGCATTTAAACTGTGGATTCAGCAGCTGGGCATGATCATCTGTGACTACTGGCAATCCCTAAATCATCATCTGGGGCTGTCACAGGCTATCGGTCACTCATGATAATCTTGTGTAACAACTACGAATTAGTTAATGTCAAGTTTTGGACATGTAAATAGTTACACCTTTCTTTTTTAGAAATCAATAATATGCAGCTTTGGGGAAAGCAGTCTCCTGAATATCCTTTCAAGCTGACTAAGACACATTCATGTTATCTTCTTTCTTTGGCGTTTAAAATCATGTGTCTTATTTTAAAAGGGTGCCCATGGAAGCAGAGTATATTAGGTGTGAAGTATAATTTTTCAGTAAGATTATTTTTTTAAGACAGAGTTACATGTAGCCAAGGCTATTCTTGAACTCACTGGGTAGCAAAAGTTAGCCTTGAAGTTTTCATCCCCCTCTCTGTCTCCTGAGTGCTAGGGTTATAGGCAGATGCCACCACGTACAGCTTCAGTGTAATCTTAAGCCACCGATTCACTTCTAAACCTTTAGTGTTTATCCTCTCAAGCAACCAGAGCAGGACACTCTGGGGTGGCTTTTCTGCTGGACACTCTGAAGTTTAAACCGGTTACAGTAACTTTCAAGAACCCGCAGTGTTCTTTACCAAATCATCAGTAGCATCGTCCAGTTCAGACATTAATACCTACCAGTTATGCTATAATGTTAACTGGAATTTTCAAGCCCTAGGAAAGAGTTCCAAAGCAAAATTATTTGTCTAAAAGTTAATAACCACTGGCCGGATTCTCATGCTTTAATGGACGGCCCCACACTCGTGTTCATATGCGCAGCCCTAACTGGACTTGGTGGGTTACAAAAAAAAGAAAAGGAAAAGACATGAAATTGGGAGGAAGTGTGTTGGGGGCATGCAGATGACCATATATTTATATGGTCATATTTTGTTGTATATGTGTATGAAATTCTCAAGAACAAAGAGAATTTGAATGAAGAGAATCTCTCTGAAAACAAAACAAACCACCCAGCAACAAAATTTGATCAGTGTATGGAACTGAAAAGTGTAAAGAAAGGTTGCCTATATTTTCACCTAAAGCAATAAAAATAAAAATAATAACCACTTGCATCTAAAGAATATGAATCATTCCTTTAAGAGCCTCCTTACTTGTTAGCTGGAGAGATCATTCAGCAGTGAAGAGCACTTGTTCTTACAGAGAATCCAGGTTTAGTTCTCAGCACACAAATGGCAGTTCACTACCATCCATAACTGTCAAGTTCAAAGAATCTGATTTCTTCTTCGGGTCTCCCTTGGCATGAGGCATGCATGGGGGACACATACATATAGGCAGTCAAAACACTCATACACACAAAATAAATAAATGTAAAAGGAAAGAAAGAGAAAGTCTCCTTATTTGGAGAAGATTTCCAGTAACAACTAATAAGTCCATAAATGCCTTACATGGAATTATTTTTATATTTAAAAAAATGAGTATGCATGAAGTCTATGTTAGAATGTTGAAAATTACAGGAAATATGAAATGTACTATACTGCAATGTGATGTACTAAATGTAATTGTGATTATTTAATTTTAGGACGTGGCCTTTCATTATCAAAAGCCCGAAGCAATATAAAAACCTTTCTTTCATGGATGCAATGAACAAATTTAAGTGGACTAAAAAAGAAGGGCTATCCTTCAATAAGCTTGTCCTTAGCCTGCCTCGTGAACGTGAGATGTTCCAAGACAGACAATGCAGAGTGGTCGGTAAGCCCCGCTTTTCATCTTCTAAGAACCTGGTTGTCATACCTGAATCCCAAAGAGGAAATTCTAAGCTTCAGGTAGCCATCCACCCATCAGTGGTCTGAGTGTCCTTTCATGTTTGGTCATGGAACTTGTTTGGTGATCTTTGGAGTTGGCGGACAACCAACCTCTGATTGCTGAGAACTCCCTTTGAAGAGAGATTTTTTTTTTTTCCTGGAACTTTAGTTGTGATGAAGTGAAATCGATGGGGCAGTTTAGAAACCATGGAGACCTGCTTTAGCTCTTTCCAAGTAGTGTCTAGTCCTCTTACCCTCCCTCCTGTCCAGGGCTAAAGTTTCTGCCTCTTCTGATGCTTGGCTTCTTCAGCAAGTACGTCTATCCCCTAATCTCCACCAGAAGTGAAGGTGGATAGGCAAGTGTCTTAGTTATTTTTTTTATTGCTGTGATAAGATGCCACTGCTATAGCAACTTGTAGAACAAAGAGTTTATTGGGGGCTTTTACAGTTCCATGACCATCATGGTGGGGAACCTGGCAGCATGCAGTCAGGCATGGTGGTAGAGGAGTAGCTGAGAGTTTACATTCTTATCCAAGAAGGGGAGTGACAAACAGAGGGAGGGATAGAGGGATAAAGAGAAAAGACACACAGAGGGAGGACACAAAGAGAGACAGAGAGAAACAGAAAGAGAGAGAGCTAACTGAGAATAGCACAGGCTTTTGAAACCTCAAATTCCACTCCCAGTGACACACATTCTCCAACAAAACCACACCCCCTAATCCTTCCGAAGCAATTCTACCAACTGGGGACCAAGTACTCAAACATAGGAGCCTATGGGGGAAATAGGAGAGAGAGAGAGAGAGAGAGAGAGAGAGAGAGAGAGAGAGAGAGAGAGAGAGAGAGAGAGAGAGACCTAGGAATGGCATGGGCTTTTGAAACCTCAAAGCCTACTCTTATTGATACAAACTCCAACAAAACCACACCGTCTAGCCCTTCCCAAACAGCTCCACCAGTGGGGGACCAAGTCTTCCAATATATGAGCTGTGGGGGCCATTCTCATTCAAGTCCCTTAAGCGAGCTAAGCCACACCCTGCTCTTATACAGCTGCTCACAGGAACTGCCTTTTTCTTTTTCAGATTCAAGGGATGACAGCATTACCTCCTGATATCAAAAGGCCTTATAAAGCAGAACCTTTGGTGTGTGGGACGTCGGCTTCCTCTCCTCCACATGACGTTTTCTCCCTCAGGTTGCTCGTGTACTGTCTGCTTCTTGGAAGTACGCTGAGCACCCAGGGCTTGTGACTGCTGTCCTTGGTGACACTAGAGTCTGGAATCTGAGACTGTCCTTTAAAGTCAGGTTAAAGACTGTGTTCATGTTGGGCCTGAAGAGATTGGTATGAAGAGCACAGAAATTTCAATTTCACACACACCCTCTATTTTCCTCCCCAGTGTTCCTGAGCTATATCACTGGGGTTCTCAAGAGTTTCCTTATAAAAATTCATGTTCTGTGCCTATGGTTAGTAAAATAAAATGGACCTGACTTAACCACTTTGAAAGTTGGACAAGCAGAACGAAAAGAATGTTTAATTGTTTTCTATATTCTGTGTTACTCTATATCCACTGTTCAACCTGACATCCCTCCTTCTTTTCACAAACAACATCACAGGAATTACTTTCCACTCCACCTTCCTTCATAGGTGTAACTCGCAAGGGTGAGCATAGCCCTACTCTCTCTGGCATTGCCCAGTCCCTGAGTTTTCTATGACCTCTGACCTCAATGCTTTTCGGTGGTACCTCTTGTGTTTCCTTGTTCATCTGAGTCTGTTGATACCCAAACCCAGATCCAAGTATTTCCCTGTCTCCACAGTACTGTTCAGCTGATTTTTTTTTTAAGCTCTGTCACTCTCTTAAAAGAAAGGGATTTTGATAAATGTAGAGGTGGTGGTAGCTGATTGTAGGCTAACAATGCAGATGGCCACAAACCCCTGCTGTGAAGGGTCCTAGATGAGATGAAATTCCAAAGCAGAGTGGACAGTGTGAGCAGGCAGGAAGCCATGGGTCTGCAATGTTCCTCACCACTGGGTGTTTCACACTGCCTCAGTCTGAATCACATTTCTATGATAGATTTATTTTTATATTAGTTAATAAACTGACTTCCAACATAAAATTTCCACCAACTGAAGATCTTATCATTCTTTTGGTTCTCTTTGAATTAGCTAGTTAAATCTTGTTTTATGTCCTATCTTTATTCATATGGTCTATGTTTTGATCATATTAATAATCTTAATGGAATTAAAGTTTTTGTATAGTATCTTATGTGGCCCTTGAGAGAATTAAGTGATTGTATACTGATGTCAATAAAATCAGCTGAGAAACTGTATTTTTTTCCACTCTAAGCCCTTTCTGTCTTGCAAACATAAACTATATTGTCATTTGAATAAATATTATGTTTTAGAGTGTTTGCTTCTTGATTCAAAGAATTTTCCATTTTGGCAATATTGAGATATTCTGCGGCTACTATTACTTATTTTTATTTGTGTGAATGTTTCATATCAGAGTGGTTTTCTTCCCATTCAGTTATTGGCATAAGAAATATGATCACCTCAGATAACCCCTATTTGAAATTTTAGGCTTAATTTTACTTCAGAATTTCTGGATCTGAGGTATCAAAAACCAAATTATTTCCATTGTAAATGAAGCAGCACTCCATTTACTGTCATTGTTCTTTGTAAGAAACATGAGCACACCCAACCATAAAAGAGTGAAGAGCTTTGGAAGCTGGCATGTGAGGAGCCCACCCAGGAGACCTCTTTCCACTGGCATTGCTGGCCGCAAAGCTGGCATTGTTGTTCTGCTAGGGTCTTTTATGACTACACATGGCTTTGAGCAATCACATATATGCTGGTAATAGGAGAGATTACGTAGTGAGAATTCTGCACAGAGCTCATTACATGCTAAGTTGTTTGATCTGACATGAAGTAGACCTTCTTATACTGCCGGCGCTTCTTCATGGTCTTTGTGACGTTGCCTTGGACTAAGTCAACACATTAGCTGCTTCCTAAGGCTGTCAGACAGAGAAGCCTAACGTTTGAAGGAAAATGGAATCCAAACAAACGAGATGACCTCTGCTTTGATCCTCAGCTGCAGAACATGTAAGAGAGATGTGTATGATGAAATTCAGAATTCACCATGGTTGGGAGGACCTTGGGTAGTCACGCTTTTCTGAAAGGGTCCAGGCAACGTCCTAGCACTGATAAGACCAATGCACTCAGCAGAGGCAAATATATTGAGCAACTTTGACCTGACCCTGATTCTAATGGCTGTAGACACCAGTGAAGGGACATTTGGAAGCAGAAATAATCATGTTGTACAGTTTGCTTTAATCAAACTCACTACTCAGCATGAAGACCATTTCTGGTTTTCTATGTGATGAGTATCATTAAGTTTCTTTTAATAAAAATTCTCATACCTCTGAGTATGTCTCTACAACTGATCCAATATATGAGGAAGTAGGGAAATAATCACATGCATTTCCATGAATGCTGATGAATATTGAAAATTGTCTTTAACTTTTCTTCCAATTTTCTGACATCTACCTATTTATCTTCTATTTACAGGCATAATACATTATTTAAGGATAATGAAAGGATACCAATTAAGGAGCTAGAAGGAAGAGTGTGAGGGATTCATTGTATTATTCTTGCAATGATTTTTGTTTGGAACTATTTCAGAATGAGAAGTTACAAATGCAAAGGAGAGAATAGAGCAGCTAATGTTGACTTGATCCAAGGCAAAGACACTCCAGTGGGCCCTCTGTCCTCTATAGCAGCCCTGCCTTTGGGGGTGACGAAGAAAGAGGCTGTACGGTTTGCTAAATCGGACTCACAACTGATCACAAAGGCTGTGTCTGGGCTTTGTGCCCTGATGCACAAGGAAGAAGGAGAGATGACTTCTGACGTCCAGTTTTTCCGGTTGTCACTAAATAAGTCTGTTATTAGTTTCTAAGTTCACAAAGGGAGGTGGGACAAGTAATCAAGAGAGGGGAAGAGTCCCAAGAGCAAATATGAAGGAAGAATTATGCCTGAGGATCATGACAAAGGAGACACAGCAAAGGCTTCCCTTTGCTTGTAAACCTAATGTGTGGCAGTGCCTATCTACTGGGGAAAAACAGAAAATGTGGTGATACTTGGCTAGGTAAGACCACTTCTAACTTTCAGATGTGAATGCCTCTACTATATGCCCAGGAAGGTATCTATTTGTGTGCATCCATATGTAGATGTTGGTAGAAATGTGAAGGAACACTAAAATCCAGAAGAAATTCAAAATATTACCAGTTTAGTTACAAAAAGTTTACTTTTTATTTAATAGTTTAGTGGGCATGGCCCATTTCTGTGATTTCCGGTCCTTCTTGTGCAGAGGTAAGGCCCTAGGATCCTGTGGTTCTAGCATCCTTACCACCCAAGCGTACTCTGCATCCAAGCTAATATTGGAGAAAGGCTACCAAGAAGGGACATAAGTCACTCCGTTTGCACATTATTCATTAAAATTAGTCATGCGGCCTCATTAGAATGTGAAGACTGGTGAAGAATATGGTCTCTGGTACTTCGACAATGATGATGCCTGATGGAAAGACTCCATGGATACAGGATACATGTTGGCAAAATTAATTTTTATCTAGTCTGGTAATTCTAAGACGTTTGAGTTCTAGAAATAACTACCAGAGTATATCAACTGCACGTTTTGCAAAATAGTAGCCAAGAGAAATAATAGTCATTGTTAATTGCATTAAATGCCTACTTAGATATAGATTCTCAATGAGTATTATATTTAAAACATGCACAAAATCAGGCATTGTCTGTACCATGATGAGAAGCAGAGTTTCATGGTGAAGCTCATAACTGAGTAAATCAAAACTTACCATGAACAGCTCATTTCTGAAAATGGATAGATTCATAACAGATGTGAGTCCTTTAAATTAAATAAACACAGCTTTAGGAACAGCCTACTTCATCATCAGGGACAATTAATTTTTCCAAAGATGATTTCAACTATTCAATTGATTGATATAGTTTTCATCTTCACCCCACGCCCTGCAAAGATCTTGATTGGCAGTCCAAATCCAACTGAGTCAAATTGGTACATTATGAGCAGAAAATTCTCAATCAAACAGACTCATGGAAGAATCTGTTACTGCTCAGGTGAGAGCTATGCTCTATGGAAAATAAGGAGGGTGAAAATTGCTGCAAAGTACAACACACTGATTATAGAATTCCTGAATATCTAATTGTGCCTTTGAAATCCAACAGAATTTGTCTGGTATGAAAGGTCTCCCAGACTCACTGGCCACTGTGTCAATGGTGGTAAGACAACATTTGTAAAGGAACACTCTTTGGGATACAACTTTTTAAGCTGGTTCTTTGCCACTCTGTTTTTATTGATTGTTAAATAGCCTATTGTTTATTAATTTAGAGTGGTGTGATTTACAGAAATAAGGAAAAGTCTTTACCTTCTAATAAAGAATGTCACAGGGATACCAACATATAGGGATTTTAAGTCTGCTCCAAAGCACAAAACTCTTGCCTTGTGCTGTGATCTATCCAAAAACTTATGGCTGGGAACTCACAGGCCCAAAGGGAGAACCCTCTATTATTACTCTGGTAAATTGGCATAGTGTCAAACTGCCTTCTAACATCTATCCCTATGTTCATCAATTAGTACAGTGCTAGCCCTCAGGGGTTTTTGTTTTTTTTTTGGGGTTTTTTTTTTTTTGCAGTGGATGGTAGTTAATATAGTGTTTCACAGCTGGTAACAGGCCCGAGAATAAGCGAACATGGAATGCTCAGCCCTACAGTTGACATCTACATCATATCTTCTCTCCCCAAAGGTCAAGAAATATTCAGGAAGAGAGGGCAGAAGTATTATAAGAGCCAGAGTTTGGAGAGGACCCCTGTAAAATACTGTCTTCTAGACATGAAAGAGCCATTCCACTCACAACTCCTTTTGCCTGCCCACTAAGATGCTGGTATGGAGAGAAGAGCAACTCATGATGCCCCCCCCCCATAGTTGAATAGCTATTGGCATTGGTGGCTACTAGGGAGGGAGAGGCAATTTTCTTCAGGTCTGTGGCCCATTGTAGGCCACATATAGTTGGATTCAGTGGGATAAAAGCAGGAAACAGAGTGTGAGGAAGAGGATTGAAGCAGACAAAGTTGAATCACTGTAAGATGAATCTTAAAAAAAAAAAAAAAAAAAAAAAAAAAAAAAAGGTCTTATTAATAAATAAAAAAAAAAAAATAAAACCCTCAAGGTGCAGCCAGGTATTGTGGAGTAACAATTTCTGAAAGATCAGAGAGACGGAACAAGCCACAGCAGTTAAACCTCCACCTCTAAGCACTTAGATAAGCTTCTTCAACATGATCCTGTTTCCTCAAAAACTGGAAAGCCTCTGAGTCCTCACCCAAATGGATCTCAGCTGAGAACTGCTACTAAAAGCCTAAAAAACTTAATAAAAGCCTATTAGTTTCCTGGGTCCTCAGACTTTATAAACTTCTTCTGCTTTCTGCTTCTTGACATCACTTCCTGGGATTAAATGCATGTGTCTTTCCCAAGCAAGATGTGAAATCTCAAGTCCTAGGATTAAAAGTGTGTGCCACCATGCCTGGCTCTGTTTCCAGTGTGGCCTTGAAGTCATAGAGATCCAGATGCATCTCTGCCTCCTGAGTGATAGGATTAAAGGTGTGTGTGCCACCATTTTCCGGCCTCTATGTCTATCTAGTGAATGTTCTGTTCTGTGACTCCAGATAAGTTTATTAGGATGCACAGTATATTGGGGGACACAATATTACCATAAATCACTGAGAGGAATTGGAGGGAGAGTGTCCAGAGTGGTATGATCTAAATACATTGTGTACTTATACATGTCTGAAATTAACAAAGAATATTTTAAGAAAAATACACATTAGCAATTACATGGTATGAATGGGGTACCGAGAAATTTGACAAATATGGCTAAACATGTAGAGAATACACTGATTTCATTCACTTAGTTCCCAAGAGAAAGTTGTATTTTAAAATTATGCATTATTTCCCAACAATGGAAGGGGAATATCAGGAAACAGATACCTGGAGATCTATTTTAAGCAACTCTTTCACCTGTTCTTCCTTTTGACATTTGTCAGTCTTCTATCACTTAGAGCAAAATGTTTCCAATGGTTCACCTGATAGTGAGCAGCTGAGTCCGTTTACCACAAGGAAGGCCTGCTGTAGTCACTGTTGAACATTGCTTGGTTAGGATTCCACAAATTGTCTTTTGATTAACCATGCCCAGAGGACTTTGTGGCCTCTGCTTAAGATTTTTTTAGTGAAATCATTTGGGTCCCACTTTCTCCAATATTTGAAACAGAGTAGATGTAATAAAAATACAAATAGACACTGGGAAGGATATTCTACAGACAGAGGGAGCAAGTGTGAACTAAACCAATTTCTCCAGTAACTCATTACTCATTGCCACAAAAGTAACATATATGTGTAGAATATTTCAGAATCTACAAAGTGATTTTTCATTGTTTCTCATTTAACATTAAAACTGCTTTTCTAAATGAGTGTTTATACCAGAAAAATACAGCATATGCATGTTGAACTGTAGTGGTAAAGGGAGAGAGACTTAAGTCCTAATCCTTTTTCAACCTATGGGTTGAAAGAAGCTAGGTGAAAGTTGCAGAGCCAAGGACAATCATAAATATCAGATCCAACGAGATTTGACCATCACTTTCAGGAAAGTATTTAATGACTGGTTCTGTGCATCTTAGGTCTCATGCACCTGAGAAGAAAAGATGTACCACCCTTTGCTCTTTTTGTCCTCTTGTAAGGAGTCCAATCTCATTAACAATACTAAAACTTGAGAGTTAAATAGAACCAGTATACTCTTTGTCTTTTGTATGATTTATTTTTATGATGGTTGCTTTACATTTTTCTCTTTTATTGCTCTATGAGCTTTTTTTCTTGCATATTTGATTTATGTCTGTAGGCAACTTGGACTTCTTCATAAATTGCCTTCAATCATTAGGGTACGCCTAGAAAAACAGACATTTCCAAATCATCTTCCTCAGTAAAATCATTGCCTAATAACTGCAAATAGGGAAAGATGCCAGGCAAACAGGACGAGGGGAGAGTGTTTACATCAAAGGAAGATCAGAGGTGGAAGGTAAATCCCTACTGCTGAAGACGTCATATACTTCAGATGCAGGGTCCAGACACCCCTCAGTTGGAAAACTCCTCCCTGAGGATTAGCTCTCATGGTACCAGAAGATGCCATTCAAGCTTCCAAAGGAAGGAAGCACCCAACAGTCCTACCTAGCTGATGCCCATGAACCACAACAATGATCCGCATGGTTCGAAAACACTAAAGATGCAGTCATGCCACACATACCTTGGCAGAAACCAACAGCTCTCTAATCGGACATAAGGACTTCTCAACAAGAGCAAAACAAGCCTGATACTGGAAGCCGCCTAGTCAACTATCCAGGGCTGGTGAAGTCATGGAGAATAAACAACCACCACTTTACTAAACCAGCATAATCCACAACTGCATTTTAAATATTCGTCGGACACACATATGGATACAGACACATGAAACACACACATACACATACAGGGACACACACACCTATGGGGACACACACACATGGGGACACACACACACATGCATATACATTCACACACAATAAAACCTCAAAGTCAGTAACTATAATATACAAACAAAATACCAGTAAAGTTAAGAAAATTCAAACAAAGCAACACAAAACAAAACAAAAGTCTCAAAAATTGAGTTCATTTTGTGTTGGCCGTCTACTGTTTGGGGCCTGTCTTTAAGTATGGCTTATATACCCAGTGAGACTCCATTGGAGAAATTAATTTTTCCTTTGCAAAAGGTTGTTAATTAGGGATAGTTTCTTGGTTGGGGATGGGAGCTCATGCCTATTCCCCCTTCTCTGCCCAGCGACACCATCTGGTTTGGACACATGCAAGCCCTGTGCATGCTGCCATAGCCTCTCTGAGTTCACATGTGCATCAGTCCTATTGTGTCTCAGACACTGTTTTATTGCTATCATCCATCCCTTCTGGCTCTTACAATATTTCTGCCTCCTTTCCGCATAGCTCCCTGGGCCCTGGGGGAGGGGGAAGTTGAAGAAGGCATCCATTAGGACCGAGTGTTCAAATTCTTTCACTTTACCTTGTCCAGTTGTGGGTCTCTGTATCAGTTCCCATCTACAGCAGGAGGAAATTCTCTGATGATGGCTGAGTGAGATCCTGATCTGTGGGTGTAGCAGGATGTTGTTAGGAGTCATTGTATTGCTACACTCCTTTAGCAGAACAGTAATATTTGGTTTTCCTCTAGGACCATGATCTATCTAGTCTCAGACCCTTGGCCACCCTAGCATCGTCAAGCATGTATTCCAGCTCATGAAGTGAGCCTTAATCTAATCAGATAGTGGTTGGTTATGTGCCCAACTTTATGCCACTTTTGCTCTAGCACATGATCCAGGAAGGTCATCACTCTAGACTGAAGGTTTGTAGCAGCATTGGTGTCTACCTTTCTCCTCTGGTAGGGTGCAGAGTACCTCCCAGTACTATGAACACTATCAGCGAGCTTGAACACTCTACTTAGGTACCAGGACAACTTCTCCATGTTCAAGAAGATATGTAAGAGTTGTCTTCAACAACAGGGCTTCACCATTAGTGTGTGGAAGGCAACCAATAGCCTTGGCAATAGCCTGAGATGTTTGGGTCTTTCCATAGGGTCCTTTTGACCAACAGCTCTAATAGATGTAGCCCATTCCTGGCACTGGAGGTTTCACTTAGTAGTGAGAAATGTTTAGTTAGGTCCAGTGTACTCTGTTATTTGGTGAGTGTGCTTAGATTTATTTCATATATGGACACATTTTAAGAAGCTTCTACTATAGTAAGTTTCCATCTGACCCCTCACATAATCCTTAGTGTTAGTTGTCCCTCTCCACATTCCCTCCCTTACCCTTTTCTTCTCTCCACCTCTTCTTTTAACCCTCCTATTCCACCCTCCCACTTTCCTCTCTAACTATATAGTCTATTTCCCCTTCCTTGGGAGATCCTTCCCTTCTGCCCCAGTTCCTTACTCTATACCTACGTTCTGTGGTTACTCAGATAGCAGCAGCATGATTATCAAAGGCTTAGAAGCTAACAGCCACATACAAGAGAATACCATCCATATTTGTCTTTCTTGACCTGGGTTACCTCACTCAGGATGATTCTATTTTTCTAATTCTATCCATTTACATTTTAAGTTCATGTTTGTTTTTTTTAAACATGTGCCTAATATGACATCATATAAATGCACATTTTCCTGATTCTTTCTTCCATTGATGGACACCTAGGCTGTTTCCAGTTCTGTGGGGCGTTTACCCACCACCCCCACAGCTTCCCAGAGTTTTCTTGAGTGTGATCAGCAGGAAATATTAGATAGAAGGATTTATAGCGGAGAATCTTGTGGAGATAAACAGATAGAAAATAAAGGATAGCCTCGAGAGGGCCTGGAACCTATTCCAACGGGCCCGGACTGTCTCTGGTCCAGGGTTTTTATAGAGGCGCCAAGGGGTGGAGCAAAAGACCTCCTCCCCCAGCACAGCCAAGTGCAGGCCATCTCAGACACCTGCACTCAGGCCCGTGGTCCTGATCATCCTCTATTCAGACCTGCTGGGTAAAGCCACGAGGAACCCCAGAACGGGTTCCCACACAGTTCCTGGCTATTATGAACAGAGCAGCAGTAAATTTGGTTGAGCAAGTGTCTCTGTAGTAGGATGAAGTGCCCTTTGGGTGTACTCCAAGAGTGGTCTAGCTGGATCTTGAGGTAGATTGATTCTCAGCTTCCTGAAGACCTGCCACACTGATTTCCATAGTGACTGTACAAGTTTGCACTTCCACCAGCAATGGATGAGTGTTCCCCTTACTCTACATCCTTGCCAGCATGAGGTATCCCTGTTTAATTAACTTTGACCATTCTGATGGTGTAATAGGAAATCTCAAAGGAGTTTTAATTTAAATTTCCCTGGTGACTAAGTATGTTGAACATTTAAGTGTTTCTCAGTTCTTTATGCTTCATCATTTGAGAACTTTGTTTAGATCTGTACCCCATTTTTTAATTGTGTTGTTTTCTTTTTTCTTTAATAAGAATTTTTTACTCACTTTATATACCAAGTACAGATCCCGCTCCCATCCCTCCTCCTGCTCCCCCAAGCCTTTTCCCTCCAAACTCACCCCCTATCCCTTCCTCCGAAAAGGTAGCGCCTCCCATGGCAAGTCAGCCAAAGCCTGGTACATTCAGTTGAGCCAGTTTCAAGTCCTTCCCCGATGCATCAAGGCTGTGTAAGATGCCCCACCATAGGTAATGGGCTCCAGAAAGCCACCTCATGCACCAGGGATAGATACTGATCCCACTGCCAGGGACCCCTTAAACAGACCAAGCTAAACAACTGTCTTGCTTATGCAGAGGTCTTAGTCCAGTCCCATGCAGGCTCCACAGTTGTTGGTCTAAAGTTCATGAGTTCCCACTAGCTTGGTTTGGTCATCTCTATAAGTTTCCCCATGATAATATTGAGGACCCTTGCTCATAGAATCCCTCTTCCTTCTCTTTGACTGGATTTCTGGAGCTAGCCTGGTGCTTGGCTATGGATCTCTGCATCTGCTTCCATTAGTTACTGGATGAAGGCTCTGTGATGACAGTAAGGGTATTCACCAATCTGATTACCAGGGTAGGCCAACTCAGGCACCCTCTACACTATTGCTAGTAGTCTAAGCTGGGGTCATCCATGTGGATTCCTGGGAACTTCCCTAGTACCAGGTTTCTTCCTATCCCCATGATGTCTCCCTCTATCAAGATAGCTCTTTCATTGCTCTCCCACTCTACCCCTGTTCCAGCTTGACCATTCCATTCCCTCATGTTCTCATTCACCATCCCCTACTCTCTATTGCTCCTCCCTCACTTCCAGTTTACTCAGGAGATCTCATCTATTTCCCCTTACCAGGGTGGTCCATGTGTCCCTCCTAGGGTCCTCCTTGTTAGCTAGCTTCTCTGGAGCTGTGGTTTGTAGTCTGGTTATCTTTTGCTTTACATCTAAGTATCCACTTATGATTGAGTACATACCATGTTTGTCCTTCTGAGTTTGAGTTTTCTCACTCAGGATGATAGTTTCTAGTTACATCCATTTGCCTGCAAATTTCATGATGTCATTGGTTTTCGCTGCTGAGTAGTACTCCATTATGTATGTGTGCCACATTTTCTTTATCTGTCCTCCAGTGGAGGGGCATCTAGGTTATTTCTAGGTTCTGGCTATTATGAATAAAGCTGCTATGAACATAGTTGAGCAAGTACCCTTGTGGTATGATGGAGCATCCCTTGGGTATATGCCCAAGAGTGGTATCATTGGGTCTTGAGGCAGATCGATTCCCAATTTTCTGAGAAACTGCCATACTGATTTCCAAAGTGGCTATACAAGTTTGTACTCCCACCAACAGTGGGAGAGTGTTCCCCTTGCTTCACATCCTCTCCAATATAAGCTGTCATCAGTGTTTTTAGCCATTCTGACAGGTGTAAGATGGTATCTTTGAGTTGTTTTGATTTGCATTTCCCTGATGACTAAGGATGTTGGACCACTCCTTAAGTGTCTTAATTTTTATTTCTTTATATACTTTAGATATTAACCCTCTATCAGATGTGTAATTTGTAAAGATCTCCCATTCTTTAACCAGTTATTTTGTCCAAATGATGGTGTTCTTTGCCATACAAAAACTTTAAATTTATGAGGTCCTATTTATTAGTTGTTCTTGGTGCCTGTGTTATTAGTATCCTATTCACAAAAGCTTTTCCTGTGTCAACAAGTTCAAGACTATTTCCACTTTCTCTTCTATTATGTCTGATGTATCTGGCCTTACATTGAGATCCTTGATCCATTTGGAGTTGAGTTTTGTGGAAGGTAATAATTAAGAATCTCTTTGTATTCTTCTATATGACGCCATCCAGTCTGAACAGCACCATATGCTAAAGATGCTCTCCTTTGTCCATTGTGTATTTCTAGCTTCTTTGTCATTGATCAGTCACCCATAGGTGTGTGGACTCACATCTGCCTCTTCAATTAAAATCCATTGATTAACATGTCTGTTTTTATTCAATACCTTGATGTTTTTATTACTATAGCTCTGTGGTACAACTTGAGATTAGAGATTTTGGTATCTCCAGCAGTTCTTTTATTATTCTGAATTGTTTTAGCTATCCTGGTTTCAGTCTTCAGTTTTTGTTGTTGTTGTTGCTGGTGTGTGTGTGTGTGTGTGTGTGTGTGTGTGTGTGTGTGTGCTCCCATGCGCATGTGTGTGTTTCCAAATAAAGCTAGAAATCATTCTTTCCTGTGAAGAATTGCATTGGATTTTGATGGGGATTGCACCAAATCTTTAGATTGCTTTTGGTAGAATGGTCATTTTCAGCATATTAATTCTATGGATCCATGAGCATGGGAGATCTCTCCATCTTCTGATACCTCCTTCAATTTTATTTCTTTAATGTCTTAAAGCTTTTTATATATAATCTTTCACTTGCTTGGTTAGAGTTATGCCAAGATGTTTTTTTGAGGCTATTTTGAAGGATGTTGTTTCCTTGATTTCTTTCTTGGTCTGTTTGTCATTTGTATATAGGAAGGCTATTAATCTTTGTGTGTTAATTTTGTATCTACTTTGCTAAAAGTGATTATCAGCTACACAAGTTTCCTGGTGGAGTTTTTAGGGTCATTTATGTATAAAATTATATCACTTATAAATAGAGACACTACTTTGGCCTCTTCATTTCCTATTTGTATTCCCTTGATCTTGAATGGTTTGATTTCTCCAGCTAAAATTTTAAGTTCTATACAGATAAGTTATGGAGAGAGTGGACATCCTTGTCTTGTTCCTCATTTTAGTGTAAATGCTTCGAATTTCTGTTTAGATGTTGGCTGTGGGCTTGCTGTAAACTGCCTTTAGTGTATTGAGGTAAGTCCCTTGTATCCCTAATCTATCCAGGACTTTTATCATGGGATTAAAGGTGTGCACCATTATACATCGGGTTTTCAACAACAAACATCTTCTTCATGGTTAGGTAGATGAATTATGGTTAATGGATTTTCACTTTTATTAAGAGAATAAAGAGGCACAGGACACACGTGACCGCCGGAAACCAACACCGTTACACAGAGTGGTGTCTGCCCACCACGTGGTGAAGATCCCAAGGTTAAAATGGGAACAGTTTCTCATTTTAACTTGAAACGTTTGGTCATTGTTAGCGCAACATTCTCTAGAAGTAACAGATCTTTGTGATCAGTTGAGTAAACAAGACACAACAAAAATTTGCAAGGTTTAAAAAGCATCTTCTTTGAAGAAATATTCTGTTTTCAAAATGAGGGTTCTGAGGAGAAAAATAAAAAACTGAGCACTGGCTCCCTCCCTGCTTCCGCGCATCTGTAATTGAGGACGAGGCGCCATCGTGTGGCGTTGACAAAAATGACTCTCTTAACCAATGGTCACGTTTGTATTCTTGCTGTTAGAACTCATGCGCGAGCTCACAATGGGTTCTTCTGTTTCAGCTCCGTCCCAGTACAAGAGACAGGTGCAAGAGCTTTCTTTTGCAACACCTGGAACTTTCTGGGACGATCCAGGATGGCTCTAAGCTTGTGAGAATTTAGGTTCGTTTTGCGTGAACGGTGAGCACGGTGCCCTCTTGTGGTAGACCTATTGCTTTGCAAAGAGAATGACAAATGTGTGGAATCAATCCTGACTTCAGTAAGGTTAAGACTTGATCAAAGGGTCGTAGGCTATAGTGAAAGAAGGAGAAAGAATTTCTAGTGGGTGACTTAAGATATACATCTTTACTTGTACATCTTTCAAAATAAGAAAAGATTCGGGATGTTCCACTATAAATTATAAAATAATATTTGAGATTGATACACTTAATCTGACTTAATATAGGTGTTACATGACTCAAAAGTCACATGATACCACACTATGTATGGTTTGTATATTTTATATATCACCTAATATATATATATAAAATAAAAAAAGAAAGGCATACATACTGTTTTATGGTTGAGTATTTGAGGATCAGTGGAATCCCAAACAACATACATGAGGGTTAATAATGTTTGCTTGACAGGATCTCAGATTACCGAAGAGACAAGCATCTGAAAATGTTTGTGAGGGATTAACTAGATTGGGTGAAATGAAGTGGGAAGACCCAGCATCAATGTGTGTGCCAACATCGTGCAAGGCCAGAGTCCAGGGGTTCACATAAAGGGGGAAGCCAGATGGACACCAGCATTCATCTCTCTCTGCCTCCTGACCTGGAATGCAACATGACCAACTTCCTCAGTCTCTTTCCTGTCATAATGGCCTGGATCTTCAAACTGTGAGACAAAATAATCCTTTTCCTCCATAGGTTGCTTTTATAAGATATTTTGTCCCAGAAATATGCAAAGCAACATGCCATACTAATGCCATTTAATTTTAATACTGTCTATTTATTTATTTATTTCATCTGTCAAACTGGCATTGTAGCCAAGTCTGAACTTGATCTTCTTATGTCCAAGCCCTCCCCTCACGGTGCTATGATTAGCACCATGTGTATGCCGCCATGCCTAGTTTACTGAAATTTTATATTTCCTGTCTTAGTTGGGGTTTCTATTGCTGTGACCACGACAACTCTTATAAAGGAAAACATTTAGTTGAAACTGGCTTACAGTTTCAGAGGCTTAGTCCATTATCATCATGGCAGGAAGCATGACAGCGTGCAGGCAGACATGGTGCTGGAGAAGGAGCCGAGAGTTGGACACCCTGATCTTCAGGCAGCAGGAAGGAAGACTGTGAGCCACAGTGGGCATAGCTTGAGCATATGAGACTTCAAAGCCTGCCCCCACGGTGGCACACTTCCTCAAATAAGGCCACACCTACTCCAACAAGGTCACTCCTCCTGATAATGCCACTTCCTATGGGCCTATGGGGGCCATTTTATTCTATTCAACCATCATGTTTCCTGATATTATTTTATAAGACAAACAAGAAATTTCATCTTATTACAGGCTTTTAAAAGGAATTTTGTGTAAACCTGTACTGGCTAGTTTTATGACAACTTGACAAGCTAAAGAACTTGACAAGCTGAAGTCATTTAAGAGGAAGGAACCTCAATTGAGAAAATGCCTCCATAAGAGCAAACTGAAGGCAAGCCTATAGGGCATTTTCTTAATTAGTGATTGAGAGGGCAGGACCCAGCTCATTGTGGATAGTGTCACCCTGGGCTGGTGGTCCTGAATTCTATAAGAAAGCAGCTGGGTAGACCATGGGGCAAGCCAGTAAGCAGCACCCTTCCATGGCCTCTGCATCAGCTCCTGCTTCCACATTCCTGCCCTGTTTGAGTTCCTGTCCTGACTTCCTTCAATGATGAACAGTGCTGTGGAAGTGTAAGTCAGATAAACCCTCTCCTCCCCAACTTGTTTTTTGGTCATGGTGTTTCATTACAACAATAGAAACCCCAATTAAGACAAAAACCTTTGGCTTTGAACCTGAGTATGTTTCCTTGAAGCATCTTCGGGACATTAGTGGAATCACTTCACAATAATGACATGGTAAGTGGCTCTAATCTGAGAAAGAAGCATTAACAAAACCTCCCAAATGTATTACCAGTTCCCATTTGCAAAGTGTGCTGTTAAATATAATTCTTCCATCTTAACTAGACCTCAGCAGATATCTGGGTGAAGGAAACTCACTGGCATCATCATTTGTTAATTAATAAGTAGAAACTCCACATTATGTTATCTGTCTTCTACAGTTCAGATAATGGCTCCTCTCATGACATAGGTAGGTGAGTGAGTGGAAACCATGTGAATTGCTTTTTTTTTTTAATTTAATGTTTTAGTGTATTTGGAGAATGTGTTATTAAGATAAAGCCCTCATTTACTAGGGATGCGTTGAGTCATAAAAGCAACCAAGCCCTCCCTGGCTGAATATGTATTTCTCAGTCTGATTTTCACAAAGTAGATTTGTCTAAAACCACATTTTTATTTCATTTTCCTCAAAAGAAATATAATTTTATGGTCAGATTTTTTTTGTGTGTATTTTTTTAAACTTTCTAAAATAAAGGGAGATGGATACAAGTTTAATTTGGCATAAGTTACTTACATAGTATGGCCTTCTGAGGACTGCTCCTGCTTTCAGAATAGTTACAGGAAGTAGAATCGTGGGACCACAGGCATCCAGATACGTAAGGCCTCTTCTTCATGTCATGACCTGTGGTTCCAATTTCTAAAGGTCTTATAATAATAAACCTGGAACCAGATATTGGGGTAAATGCTGAAAGATCAGAGAGACAAAGGAACAAGCCACTTCTGTGTCTTACCTCTAGACTCCTCAGCCTGAAACAACTTTTAGTCCCTGTCTCCTCATGCCTTATATACCTCTCTCAGCCCAGCCATCACTTCCTTCTTAGTGCTAGGATTAAACGCCTGTGTGCTTCCCACGATGTTGGTAGCAAAAGGCATGAGATCTCAAGTGCTGGGATTAAAGGCAGGATTAGAGGTGTCTGCTACCACTGCCTGGCTCTGTTTCTCTCCTAAACTGAGTCAATCTCATGTAGTCCAGGGTAGCTTTAAACTCACAGAGATCCAGATGGATCTCTGCCGCCTGAGTGCTAGGATTAAAGGTGTATGCCATCACTGCTTGGACTCTGTTTAATCTAGTGGCTTGTTCTGTTCTCTGATCTTCAGGCAAATTTTATTAGGGTACACAATATACCACCACAATGACCTGCTATGACATGATCTTGGTGAAGATCTTAGTATGAAGTAGGTTTCATTCATTGTCAGCTACTCTAGAGGCTGCTCATCCTATAGCTTTCTGGGTCTGCTTAGGGCTGGGGCGTTAGCATTGATGACTGGATTCTACAGTATTCCATTCCCTTAGATTTTGTTTCCTCATTCTGGAACTTGCAGAATGAATTTGGAATTAATTTGTTCATTTTTACAAGAGGTGCCTATTCCATAACACAAGGCCCAAAAGAATAATTCTTCACAGACTTTCCTCTTCAGCTGTGATGTGAAGGGTTTCAGACATCGATTGTTCCCTACACTCATCTGCTTTTTAGCATCACTTTCCAGGATCCTTTCCACGCAGAGTGCCCATCACTCTTTTCTGGGCTCAGCATAGTCTCAGGAGATAGAAAACTGCAGAGTGAGGGGAAGAAACTCACAGTCTGCCTCTCCAAATTTAGATTGACATAAAAAAAATCTTCAAGAGAAACTATGAGTGACAGCAGATAATGATATACCACTGTGGCAGTTGTGGATACAAATGAGGGCAGTCTCAGAGTTAGAGCTCTTCCCTAAGACACAGAGGTATACACAAAAAGCCAAATGTAGAAAGTCTATAGTGTCAAAGGCTAGGTGGATGATTGAAAATAATAGTAAAGATTGTAACAACATAATATAACATAATTATAGCAAGATGGTGGAACTTCTCAAGGTGTCCCCATTATACTAGGTAGCAGCACTGAAGGGGGTGAAGTCACTGTTATTTTTATAGATGAGAATCTGATGTTTAAGAAGATTAAATACAATATTTAAACAGGATAAATCTAACAATTTTTTGGAAGGGGGTATGGCTTGAGACAGAGTTTCTCTATGTAGCCCTGGCTGTCCTGGAGCTCACTCTGTAGACCAGGCTGGCCTCGAACTCACAGAGATCCGCCTGCTTCTGCCTCCCAAATGCTGGGATTAAGGGTATGCACCACCATTGCCTGGCAATTCTAACAAGTTTTCTTAAATTTATTTATTTTTATTTTATGTGCACTGGTGTTTTGCCATGGGTGTTGGGTCCCCTGGAAGTGGAATTACAGACAATTGTGAGCTGCCATGTGGGGGCTGGGAGTTGAACCCCAGTCCTCTGGAAGAGCTGTCAGTGCTCTTAACCATTGAGCCATCTCTCCATCATGGTGATGCATGCCTTTAATCCCAGCACCTGGGAGGCAAAGGCAGGCAAATTTATGAGTTTGAGGACAGCCTGGTCTATAGAGTGAGTTCCAGGACAGGTAGGGCTGTTACACAGAAAAACCCTGTCTAGAAAAAACAAAACCAAAAAAAGATTAAATACTTCTGTGTGTTACTTACAGTTCCTATTTGTCATTTAACAATGACAACATGATCATGAAAATGAGTCACTGGGCTATTTATCCACAAACCTTGATTCATCACTGGATGTAGCCCCTTGATGCAACTCAAACCTATTAAACAGAATGGCTAACACTGCTGTCAGCTGAGTGTTTATGATATAATAATATACAATATAGTAAATATGTACACTGGCACATGATGTTTACTATTATGAGACAGTATTATGATCCATACTTCAGGGTATATACTGCATTTTCCAGTGATTGGCATCACCCTACTTACACCAGACTCATCTACAGACATGAGTGTTGTTGCATTATGTCAGTAACACAGCTCTGGTGTTACTTGGTGATGGCAGTTTTTCAGGTCCACTGTAGTCTTAGGAGGCCATCATTATGCATCTGGGCCTTGTTGAAACATTGTGGAACAAGACAGTGTTTTCCTTTATCCCCCACTAACATATAAAAGCTACACAGTGAGGGGTTAAACTCAGTTCAACTGGGTTTTATGTCCCTACTCTTGACTCTCTGCTAGAAGGCCTGTGTGCCTGGACTCGAAGGGCTCATTACTGTGCCTCTCCAGGGTGCCTTGGCCCACAGCATGGCCCAATATGCCAAGGAGATTGCAACCTGAGAAATGCTTGGCCCTGAAACACAGAAAAGATTTTTGTTTGTTTTAATTGCAGATACTCTAAGTATAAATAATTAAAGTAATAGAAATTGTAGCTATTTGAACATGTACTGAATATTTATAGTATGCCAGGAATTTAACTAAATGTTTTAACATTATTGCACATAATTTAGAGCTCACAAAAAGTAACTGGTGGAGTAAGCTATTATTGACCTAATTTTGGGGGTGACAAATGAAAGCTCAGTGGTCAGTAAGTTTCCCAGGGGAGGAACTGCTTGTGTGTCACCAAGCTCTCTTCAGCAGAGGTAGTTTTAGTCCAGGACAATAGCTGTGTGTCTTTGAACTTTGAGCCCATTGAGTAGAAGAAACCATGAGATCAGTTTGGGGGAGTGTCCTCTGATAAGTGCTGTCTTAGTTTCTTTTCTGTTGCAGTGATAAAATGTCCCGACAAAAGCCACTTCACAGAGAAAAGGTCACAGTTCAAGGTTCTGGTCCATCCATGCGCACAGAACTTGAAGCAACTCGTCACATTGCATTCCCAGTCAGAACACAGAGAGCGATGGCCCATGTTCACGCTGCGCTCTCTTTCTCCATTTTATACAGTCCAGAAATCTCTCTCTCCAGGGAGTGTCCCTGACGGTGGTTAAGGTGGCTCTTCTCACAACCAAGGCAACTCCCTTTCTGCCATATTCAGAGGCCCCCTCTCAGGTGATTCTCACCTTGTCCAGTGGACGATTAACAGTAACTATCACAAGTGTCATTCTGTTAATCTTTCCCATCAAGCATAAGACCATTACCACAATTTAAAGCCAAATTTGAAGCAAATATTTAATTAAATACTGGCCAGGTGGATGGGCTTTGGCCAGATCCATACCCAGGTTCCCAGGGACTGACCCAGAATCAAGTATGGCAAGGGCTTAAGAAGAAAAACCCATAATTCTTTGCGTTTCCCATCAGGTCCAATCAGAGGCAAGCATATATCCTGACATATTTCCTGCTTATGTACTTCCCGCCCGCATGTGATCAAGCCTTTCCGGTGCAGATGGGTCAAACAAACTTGTTTAGGGGAGTGAAAACACATGGCTTGTTATCTCCCATAAACAATAGCCTCCAGCATTTCAGGAACCATCTGTCCTTGGGCAAGGGGTATGTAGATCAGAGGCATTTTTGTTTCAGGGATCTCTAAGGCATAGTAATTATAACTTAAAATGTAACTTTGGCTCTCACAACTGGAATAATAAAACATTGTGTTATTAGCTCACTGTCAAATGGTGTATTTAGAATATTTAATTTCTCCTCAGGAAGTAGTCTGAATTTTCACAAGTCATAAAACAAAGACTTGTCGGCCTGAGCAGTCCCTGCAGGCAGGAAGCCTGTCACAGGCCCTGCCAGAAAGACAGCCACTGGCCCATCCAGTGTGCCAGGGCCCAGGGGGCAAGCACCACTAAGATGAACAGGTGTATAGTGGAGAAGTGGGAGAGAAGAAGTGGAGTGGTTCATTCACTGTGGAGGGAAACAGAAGTGAAGAAGCTGTGACAGTGAGGAACAGGCTGATACGGGTAGCCTATGCTATCACCTGAGGCCATGCTGACATCCAGGCCTGAGTTGCAGCTGGGGGTCATGTCTGTGTCCGTGGCCCTACCACAGTCAGGGGCTGTGATAATATCCATGGCCCATGTTACCACTGCAGTCATGAGGATGCCCATGGTCTGAGGCCATGGTGTCCACTGGTACCATACGGATCTGATTGGCCTCAGCGGGTGTGGATGTCTATGGCCCGTGTTGGCCCTGGTGGCCTGGGCACCAGAGAACTGGTCCGGCTTCTCATTGGCCTTGTCAGGAAAGCTGCCCCCCACCCCACTCCCCACAGGAGAATTGGCCCCAGTGGTGTGGGTGTGGAAGAGCTAGCTAAGGCAGAACTGTCCCCCTCATGGCCACTGCAATGGGAGAGCTGGTCCTGACCCTTGCCTGAGAGGGTGGTCCTGGTGGAGGTCCAGACTGACCAACTCAGCTATGACCCAGGCCTCCATCTGAGGCTTTGGGTTGGCCCACCCCAACATCTACCCAATTTATGATCTGGTGGTTCATGTGAAGGGATTCGTCCTGCAGAACCATAGCTGCAGGATCTCCATGACTCAAGGCAACAGCAGGATACCTGAGAGGAGTTTCAGTGAGGGTCCAGAATTGATGGTGCACCAGAAGCCAGAGGCCTTGAACCAGACCAGCCATCCATTGCAATGAACAAGCAAATCTGTTCTGGAAAGGAGGTATATTGTGTGGCCCACCAAAGCTCCCAGGGCCACGACAACAAATGAATATATGATGCAGAGGCAGAAAGATGGAGGAGAGAAATGTTTTTCTCTTCTTTAGGGGAGGGAGGCTATGAGGGTGGAGGGAGGACATGGACGGACGGGGAAATGAGTGGGGTTGGAATGCATGATGTGAAATTCCCAAAGAATCAATTTAAAAAGTTATGTTAAAAAACATACTTGGGAAAACAAACCCTCCTATTGAAGATGTGAATAAGACTACAGAGCTGTTGCTGGAGGGCTTCTCTCCAGGTTCCCCAAGCCCCGCAGTCCCACAATCCACTTATAAAATAATCACTCAGACGCTTATATCACTTATAAACTGTATGGCCGTGGCAGGCTTCTTGCTAACTGCTCTTTTATCTTAAATTAACCCATTTCTATAAATCTATACCTTGCCACGTGGCTGGTGGCTTACCAGAGTCTCTACATGCTGCTTGTCCTGGCGGTGGCTGCAGTGTCTCTCCCCCAGCCTTCCGCTTCCCAGAATTCTCCTCTCTCCTTGTCCCACCTACCTCCTGCCTGGTCATTGGCCATCAGTGTTTTATTTATATAGAACAATATCCACAGCACTTCCCCTTTTTTCTTTTTTTTAAAAAGGAAGGTTTTAACTTTAACATGGTAAAATTACATATAACAAAACAATTACCGAGCAAGAATTATAGTTACAATATTAAAGAAGATGTCCTATCTATCTTATATTTGTGAGTTTAAGGTTTTATATCTAACTTATCTTTTATCATAACTGAGGAAATTACAACTATCTAGTTTTCAACCACTCATTGTATATACTAGTAAACAAACTTAGTAAAATAGCAACCTTAGATAATTTGCACTGCAATTTGTACTGTTATAGAATCTTATATGTTGATACAAATGTAGACTATTTTTATACTCCTGTTTAAGATAATTTGTATATTGATACAAATACAGAACTATATTTGTTATAATGTACATATATTTCTACTCTTATTTGAAACATTTTTATATTGATACAAATGTAAATTTATATCTGTCATACTTTATATATGTTCTACTTCTGTTTAGGATATTCGGTATATTGATATATATTTAATATTATTGTCATATTGCATATCGCACTATATATTCCTACCTCTGTTATAAATATCTTGTGTATTGTCACAATTTTGAAGTCATCGTTCTTCACCATACATTTGCTTACAGACTGTTTACCTTATTTACGTGAAGCCTTAGTCCTTAGGTTATTTCGATAGATAAGATTTATAGATTTATAGTCGCCTATGCTTGTCATCTCTATAGTTACGTTAGTTAGGTTATCCAGATTTACAGATACATAGGTTAGATGGGCAGGTAATCTTCAAACACTTCATAGACCTGGAGAATATGGCATTTAAATAACTTAGAATTCTGTTGACGTGAGACACAATTGCTCCTGGCTGCACCAATTGATCCCAAGAGAATGTTGGGCTTCTAAGACATTTCCATTTGGAAGTTTGTCTTTTGGCACAAAATGGCCTACTGGGCAAAGAACTGCCCTTGCCTTGATGGCTGACAGTACAAATGCAATGCTCTCCTTTCTGGACAAGCGGGACACAAGGAAAGCGACCACTGTACTCTGCCAAGACAGGGTAAGATGGTCTTTCAGAAATCCTGCTTCTGAAAATGGTCTGTCAGATACTCTAGGCCTGTAGCCAATTTGAATGCACCAACAATGCTGAGAAACATTAGGTGACTGTCCAGGCTGCCAGCTGTCTTGGTCTACTCTTGCAAGATTCCCAAAAGTTGCTTGCATCCATCTACCATTTCTCAGGTACCATTATGTTCCTTCTCAGGTCTTTGATGGATTGAAGACTAGCAGTTATAGTTACAACTTGGTATATATAATATCTTAGATAGAACATATTAAGTATTAGATTCAGGTTCTTTAGGATAGGACACCTTTGAATGATCTTTATAACATGCTGTTTACCTATGCTCTATACTTCTCTGGATTTTAGTATGTGTTTCTTGCTTGATATTGTTTGCATTGGTTGTAGTTCCATCTTATCTAGGTCATTATCTCTCATTATTTCTGGACAATATTTGATAACCATTCCTTTGTATATAGTCTTGTATTAGTTTAGAACCTTCTTATTTAGACAAAAAGGGGGAGATGTAGTGGGTAGCCATTCCAGCTTGGATCTGGAAGTTCCAACCCCCATTGAGACTCTGGCAACTGTCACGCCTATGAGGCGGGGCGAGGGGAGGCGCCAGGGGACCTGAGAGCTGGATGGGCCAGGGCTCGCGCTGGGCGCTCTCTTGGTGCTGGCACGCTGACCAGTGCAGATTGACTGTGTAGAGCTCCGGAGAACACCGCTGGACTGCATTACACCTTCCCCAGACCCTGCGACCTACCCATTACTTAATTTGTGAGTTACGCCATTAAATAAATATCCTTTTAACTACGTGGAGTGGCCAAAATAATTTCTCCAATACAGAGCAAATAGGAATAAGCTGTCACGATCCCCTGTTACCCACAGCACCCACCACCAAGCACCGCTCCTTCATTCTGGCCCAGCATTCTGCTTCTGAGGATGTAGAATCTAGTTTCGAAGGATCCAGAGAGATGGTGAAAACTGGATAAAGGCACATGGATGTGGCTCTGAGGATGACAGGCCACGCTTTTTCTCTGGTTTTCCTGTCTGTCTGTCTGTCTGTCAAGAATAGAAACAGGAAGTAATCTTTCACAGCTGCTGCACTTCCCCGACACAGCATCAGCTGTTCCACTATCATGGCTATTTCTAGTATCCTAAGAGTATAATATGATAAACTGATAGGGTAAAAGATTGTTTTCTTATTTCACAGAGCTATAGGGAAAAACTCAGCCGCTGGTCATATTGCTATAGCTTAGATCTGGAGTGTTCCCAAAGGAACATTGTTCAAGGCCTGGTTCTGAAAGTGGACTGTTGGAAGGCAGTAGTGGCCTTAATCAGGTGAGGGTCCGGTGAGAGGTATTGCCATACAGCAGGAATGTATCTCTTCCTTTGGACGCAGCAGGACCCGAACACTTCTTATTTTCATGTTCTGGCTATAGGATGAGCAATTTTGCTTGGTTACACACTTCCACAGTATACTACCTCGCCATAAACCCAAAAGAAAGATCCTCCCATCATACATCAGGATCTCTAAAATTATGAGCAAAAATTGACTTCTACCTTCATTCCTTATTAATATTATCAACTCAGGTATTTTGATATCATGATGGAAAACTGATGAATAGAAGAAATTGGTGCCTATAAGTGAGGCCATCGACTATAACTACATGGCTGGTGGTCTGTAGATTCCTTTAAAATAAAGTTACGGAGGGAAATAAGAAAAACTGGAAGGAGCAGGTTAGAAAAAGTCCAGAATGCTGGTAGAAATGCGGGCAGTAAAGGTTCTGTTGATTAAGCTTCACATGGGAATGAAGGCTTGAGAGCGCGATGGGAAAGAACACGGCTGTGTTTTTGTCTGAGACTTCATTGGAGGCGTCAGAGGGCAGCAATGTGTTGGTGTGGCAGAGGAAAGTTCTAGACAGCGCGGCTGCAGCAGGGATGTTACCACCAACCTTTAGCCAAAGTTACCGCGAGAAGAGGAAGCCCACGTAAAGGTGCACTCAGGGAGCATGTAGCTGCCAGCTCTGGTAAAGGATCTCAAGTGCTTGGCAAAACATACAAATATGAAGAAAGGGCAAACGTTAAGGCTCCCCCAGCTTTATTCCCATATGATATAATGTCCAAGGGTTGCCAATAAACAGGTCATTCAGAAACGATACCGTAAGAATTCTGTCCGAAGGCATTTGCGTAAGTACATTTTAGGTATAAATGAGTAGCTCATGTATTAATAGTCTACTGGTGTATTCAAATGGAGAAAAGATCTTTTGACCAGTAGTCTTTCATACAGAACTAGTTTCACCACTGAGTACTACGTAAACATCAGAGAGAAGGTGACAAAGTGTTCTGGAGGGTCAGAACACTGGTTAGATGGTGACATGACTTTCTTTCCAACTGGGCTCTTTCACCTGCAGTGAAATGTCATGTACAGGGGGAAATACATATACCCAGTGTTCTCAGACACCGTGGCTTTGGAAAGCCAACACACCAGGCTTTTTTTTTTTTTTTTTTTTTTTTAACCTTAAAAATTGTGTACTCATCTTGGCCCCAAATTCAACATCTCTGCCAGCCCTTCTGATGTTCAAGGAACATCATGGAAGATGAGGCAGAAGGGCTAGGGGACCAAGATGGGGAGGAAAGCACAGGGGGCACTGTGCTCTGGATACAGCATGGATGTGACACTCACAAGCACACTCAGCTTCCACTGCTGCATGGGCCTGAGAAAAGAAGTGAGGGCACATTAAAGGAGGAGGAGGAAGAAGAAGGGCATGGACTAGAGTAGGAGGAAGAGGACAGAGAGTAGTGGGAAGTGAATATAATCCTAATGCATTGTATGCAAGTGTGAGTTTACAAAAAAAATCCTTAATTGTACACACACACACACACACACACACACACACACACACACAAACTGTGTACCATAAAAAAAGCAACAGCCTCCTCGCCTGACCTCCTTCCTCTTTTCCAAATAAGCAATCCACAAGGAAAGAGTGTGAGTGTGCACGTGTGTGTGCAGGTGTGTAGGTGTGCACCTGTGCGGTGTGCACTCAAATAAAAGCTATTCCCACTAATCTTCAAATGGAAAACCTTGACATTTCACCTATTGGAGCTTTCAGAAATACCAAAGTGGTATCCTGTCCTGGAATTATAATTTCAATTGAGCTCTGAAAATCCACAGAGGTTCTGTATTTGCAACCCCCACCCTATTCCACATGGTCTCCAATGAACCACTAAGCATAGGCAGTTGGACCCTAATTTTGGAACAGTTTAAAAAAAAAAAAAAAAGGCTGAGTAAGGACAGAAGACGGTCAGCTGTGTTTACCCACAGTGGCCAATAAGTAAGAGGTGGGGACCGGCATCCACTGAGGTCCTGTGCCAGCTGCACTGGGGTAAAGGAGTAACTCACTGACACAGGAAGAAGACAGGCCAGTATTTGCTCTTGATACCTGGCTGCGAAAACAATTTACGCAAATCACACAGGGCCGAGGAAAGGAGGCCAACAGCCGGGTCTGGAGCCTGGGAGGGAGGGAGACCGTCTCAAGTCAGGGAGGGAGAGTTTTTCACATCCTGTTCAGTTTGAGGCTGGAGTTATTTTCTGCAGTAAGTCTATGGAAAATACTGGAAGGTTTGGGCAGGCAGTCTGAAAACAAAACAAAATAAAAAAAAAAATTGTGCTGCTTGTAACTGGACGTCTGCCTCCTCGCCAGCATCTGTGGAAGAGAAGCAGCCCACGGTCACTCCCTGTGCTTAAATGCCCATTTGGAATGATTGATTCTTAAAGGTCACCCAGATCGCCTGCCAGAACATTTTTAGAGGAGGAATCCAGCTTTCTGTTTTGACGCGAGTCAGATGCGTATGTGGCACCTGAGGAATAACGGGGAGACCACGAAGAATCAGCGTCGCACTTGGCTCCACCACTGTCAACATGGAAACACACCGCTGGGAGCCTTATTTGACCTAGATACTTTCAACTCCATCAAAATACGCCAAGACATTTTAATAATATTTTCTTTACCACAGTCTCAAATTTTAATATCGATTCCCTCCCCACTCCTATTCTTTCCCGTCCCTTTCCTAGTTCTAACTCCTTTCTCAAACCTGTGGTGGTATTGTGTTCCCCCAAAATATTGTGCACTCTAATAAACTTAACTGGGGTCAGAAAACAGAACAGCCACTAGATATAGAGGCCAGAAAATAGTGGCACACACACCTTTAATCCTAGCATTGCAGAGGCAGAGATCTACCTGGATCTCTGTGAGTTCAAGGCCACACTGGAAACAGCCAGGCGTGGTAACAAGTGCCTTTAATCCCAGGAAGTGATGACAGGAAGCAGAAAGGTATATAAGGCATGAAAACCAGAAACTAGGCTGGTTAAACTTTTAGGCTTTTGAGCAACAGTTCAGCTGAAATCCATTCTGGATAAGGCCTCAGAGGCTTCCAGTTTGAGGAAACAGAATCAGCTGAGGAATTGGCTAGGTGAGGTGGCTGTGGCTTGTTCTGCTTCTCTGATCTTCCAGCATTCACCCCAATCACTGGCCTGAGGTTTGATTTTATTAGTAAGATCCTTTAAGATTCATGCTACACAAACCCTTTCCATGGTGGGCACTAGGCAGCTGATGGGCATAGACAAGGAGTAACAAACAGCCTCAGTGCTGGTGTGCTTAGACTCATAGGAAACAATGACTAGCAACACAACCATGCAAAGACCATGGAAGGGCTCATGCCATGTATCAGTGGGCAATGATCCACAAACCATTAAAGGTATACTGTAAATGCTACAATGATAAAATTGATTTTCCTATCAGTCTATCTACCTGATTATCAGGTTTTACTTTATTGTTTTTTTTTCTTATTCCTAAAATCCTTATTTGTTCTTACAAAGCTCATTTGACAATTCAGTTCAATTAATTTGTCTTGAAGGCTGATTACATGTTAGGTGAGCACTAGGATTTGGGGGGTTACGAAACTGACTAAAAAGCACATGGCATTATAGATTAGAGGATTTAAATTTTTTTATATTTATTTGTTTACTTGTGGGAGAACACTCATGTGTGTGCATGGAGAGGTCAGAGGATAATTTGTGGAAGTCAGTTCTCTTCTTCGACCATGTAATTCTAGGGGTGGAATTCAGGCACCGGGGGACTTGAACGGCAAGTGTCCTTGTTCAGTAGCAATCTCACCAGTGAGACAGAGCTCTGAATCAACATTATACTTCAGGTGGTAAGTTCCGGAAGTTTGTAGGAGGGTGCTATGGAAAGAGGGAGCATGAAAAACTTGTGTATTCCACTGATGGATTTTCTGGGAGGTGGATGATGATTAGATCAGATCACTGAGTGGAGGGTGAGGTTTGTGCTAATGTTTGAAAACAGCTAAGTAAAACTTCCCAAGTAACAATGTTTATTGCAGATTTTCTGATTTTTAGGCACACTATAGTAAGACATTACAGGTGTAAACTGCAGCACACCTGATTAACAGTTCCCATTTTGTGTTCTAAGGTTTTGGGCTGCCCCGACAATTTTGGCTGCACTTCCCGGTCCTCTCTCCTTTCTTTAGCCTTCTCTTATTTTACCCCGTGCCTCCCCTTTCCTTATGACCTTACATTGTCTTAAACTCCACTCACTTCTCAGTCCATTTTTCATGGCCGTAGACCCTACGAATTTGCACCATCCAACAGAGTGGTGTCTGCTGAGATCTTGGCATAGATTAGAATTTTCAAAGTTCCATCAGTTTTTCTATCCCACAAAACATGTATTGTTCTACTATTCATTTCGAATATCTTAATTATTCAATACTTATGGACGTCACCCGAGTCAATTTCAGTTTTAATAATGTTCCCCAATGAAAGTCCCTATGCATCATGACCTTTGACCTCTTGTTATTCTAGGTGTTCACTTCTTGTTATTTTTTTTTTTCAACTTGTCCCCATAACATAGCACCAATGTGATTACTACACACCCTTCTAGTACGTCTTATACCAACCAGTCCTACTAGGGAGAGTGTACAGTTAGGATGATGTCACTGCTGAACTCCCAATGTTTCAAATCAGAGTGACCCACAAAGGATTAACTGAGTCTTTGTGGCTAACGTCATCTAGGCTCTCAACACTACTTTGAACTATATGATAGTTCATGGTATCGCATCTGTAGAATCCCAGCACTTGAAGACTAACTTGGAATGATCACATATCATGAGTTCCAGGACAGCCTGGGTAATACTGTAGATCTCTGAGAGGAGAGATAGATAGATAGATAGATAGATAGATAGATAGATAGATAGATAGATAGATAGATAGATAGATAGATAGATAGAGAATTGACCAGGCACAGGTTAAACACCAAGCAAGATAGTTAATAGCAGAGATGTAATGGTTGGCAGATTATGGTCTATGTTTGATAGTTTGTAACAGTTAAATTGTGGAGTTATAGCTATGAATTCCTCTGGGGCTTTTGTTCCTTAGATTCCCCAAATAGTTTGAGCTAAAGAAAGTCAGTTGTGTACAAATTCTGAGAAACAAATTAAATACATTTTTAAGGAGTCTGCTTTTTCTGACCTTTTTCTTAAATTGTCTCTTTGAAGGTAGAGAGCATATTGGCTTTTGAGAAAAGGTATGTTCTTGGAACAACTGTCTAAAACTAAAAATAGTGGTAATTGAACCTAAGAATGCCTGAGGCGGGAAAGCCAAACTGTAGATTCTGGTTACTATATTTAAACTGAAACCACCTTTATAGGGCAGAGAACAAAATGCTAATCCAATTGGTATAATTGAAAAAGCAGCTGTCTTTTATGATGCAGAAGTTATTTCTCTTAAAGCGACCCATTTCATTTCCATAATTTTTCTTAGTTCTCAGAAATTCAATTCAATTGGCTTCAAGTACTGGACATTATTATTGAATATCTAAATTTAGTTTTATAATCATGAAGTAAAAGTCATAACATACTAATGCAGACTGTGGTTTAATCATATGCACTTTTTTTTGTTTTTTTTTAAGAATCCAGGTTTCTTCTCAGTGTCTAAATGTCATTCTCTTCATAGGGTGCTAGAAGCTTCAGGTGAGGAAGTCATGTGACACCAGAAAGCAACTAGTGATCTGTCTAAATCCAATGGTGTGCTGTTTTGGAATTCACTATTTGGATACTAAGGTGACAATGACATGTTTTATATTTCCTTGGACAACATCTGTGCAGCCATTGTCATAAAGATAAATACCTGAAGGTATTTTTAAAATCTCTCATCTGAACTTAGTCTTTCATAAGTGACATTTGATAAGTATCTTCAAATACCCAAGTAATCCATCCGTTGACATATATTTTGCAGGGTGGCAGCAGCTTGATTTTTGAAGAGCTTCTGAGCCTACTCAAACACGTTTGTTTGTTTTGTGTGTGTGCATAGTAACAAGGAGGTTCCAGGGATTCATAGAAATGGGGCTTGATATTTGATCTAGAATTTCAAAATATTCTGCACATTCTTTTGGTGATGGGCTTGTCATCTGGATGATTGACAGAAGCACTTTTTAGTAACCCATCAATCTTTATCCTTGCTTTAATCTCCTCCATCAACATTGTATAATATTTACATGTTGGATAATGCTTTGAAGTTGATGTTAAACACAGTATCAATTCACATGTATCACTGGTGGAGCCTGGTGAAAGACTCTGGGCTTCTGTGATTTATTAAAGCACACTGCAGCTGAAGCTTCTGATAAAATGTAGCGAATACTGTAAAATATCCAAAGTGACAACTGAGGGTGTGTGTGAAAACTTAAAGTATGTCACCATACCCAGAATGAGCGCATCAGGAAAAGTCTCCAAGTGATGTGGATATATTGTAAGTATCATAATAATAATAATTGTTTCCTTGAGCAATTTCAGTGTTGGCGATAGAATATATTTTTTAAAAATATTTTGTAGTTGTCGGGCGGTGGTGGTGCATGCCTTTAATCCCAGCACTCAGGAGGCAGAGCCAGGTGGATCTCTGTGAGTTTGAGGCCAGCCTGGGCTACCAAGTGAGTTCCAGGAAAAGCACAAAGCTACACAGAGAAACCCTGTCTCAAAAAAACAAAATATATATTGTAGCTACTCTTTGCTCATGGAACACACCTATTAGAATATCCTTTCTTCTGTGATCTCAAATGAGCAGTAACTCATCTAAGTAGACAGAATTCTTATCTGATTCTTACTTCATTCCTGTGAAAGAGGAAAATGTCACACTAAGTCACCCCATATTTATTAAAATATTGACATAATTAGTTCATTGAATATGTTTTAATTAAGGGCATAGAAGATGTCAGGAAAAATTCCCAAGGTTAAGGATATGGAGGTCCTGCTTTAAAAAGAGCTATGTGTGTAATGTCTGGCACACAGGCTATAAACTGGTGTCAGAAGGCATATAATATAATTAACAGAAATGTCTATACTGATCCATATACTTTTAAAATGTTGATATGGTTGAATTAGGAATACCTTTCCCCCCATATCTGTATATTTAAGGTTTTCATGAAAATTTAGCATGGGGAGGAGTTTAGCCTGGGTGGAAGATGTTGTCATTAGTTCTCATCTCTTCTACCCATTTCATTCACTTTTGTCTGACAGTAATGCAAAGGAAAGAAAGTAAGGCAGGCGTTGCTGGACCTGACAGTTCCCTGCAGGAAAGTGTCGGTGGAGACTGCAGTAAGGAGAATTTGAAGATTACCCCAAAACTCTTTACTCTCGGTGTTACATCCCTGACATTATGCTCCAATATGTTGTTATATTATTTTATATTATGTCATGTTTTATGTACAGCAAAGAGAAGTTATCTAGGTGGCCTCATTTTTAACCACACAGCCCTCTCTGTGAAAGCAGTTGTTTCTGGCTGGGAACAAAACAAGAAGTCATGTTCGTAGCATGAGAATTATTCAACATAACCCTGTGAATGATTTGACATCACTGGTTGAAGATGGAGAGGCTAAGCTGAGGAGTTCCCTGAAAGCTGGAAAGGACACATGGCTAACTTCCAGCAAGAAGGCAGTAAACTTGGTCCTCCAAATGCAAGACACTGAGTTCAGACCAGTACGAAGGTGACTGAAGAACAATTTACTCCTAAGCCCAACCTTGCAGCATCTAGCTTCCAGTCTCCCGAGCAGAGAAAGCTTGCCTGGGAGTCGGAGCTGGAGAACTGTGAGAATAGGTGGTGTTGCTTTAAGACACAAAGTAACTTCCACCAACTGTAGTAGAAAGGACTACCCAAGTAGGGAAATCACCAGTCAATTACCAGGTGACCACAAACATGCAAGTATTTTTAAGGAAAATAGTGAACATTTAAAAATGAAATCAGATTGTAAAAGAAATGGGTGAATTTAGCTTATGGCTAGACTTCTTGAGCACTTCATTCTCTTAGATGGGGCCCAACAGCACTTAACAGTATACACATGTCGCATGCTAGGCATTGGGTATGACTTGAAGACGCTGATAAAACTGACCTAGATTAAATGACTGGCAGATAGGAAACAATCAATACATGCTGAATTGAGTTGAATTTTTTTAAAATGTTTTTAAGAAGCCTCAGTCTTGTGTGTTAACATTCTTAAGCTCTATAGAGAATAAATACCCATGTCTTCATAGTTTTCCCACCCACATGATCATGATCTGATGCAATTAATTTCTCATTTTCCTTGTGTGTTTCCTATGTACAAACACTTGCCTTATTTACTTCTGAACACAAACATATTAATGATCATTGCTTCACAATTTAAATATTGTATAGTGTGTCCTTAGAAGCTTACAGACAGCAATTTCAGTGTCTATTATTAAATTAATGGACTGGCACGACCAAGCACTTCCATCTGCAGGCTATTCTTCTTGAAATCTACAGCAGATGTTTGGCATAAACTGCATCCACTGACTTCCACCATGATCTACTGGCCAGGAACGGTGCTCATCAGGAGACGATCCTAATGTTACCCTTGACCTATTTATTTCTCAGACTCTTTACGAGACCTGTCTTAGACATCACTTCAACATTTTAGATAGATAGATAGATAGATAGATAGATAGATAGATAGATAGATATCTGTGTGTTACAGTGATATATATATATATATTTATATATATCATAGATAGAATATATATATATTCCTGTTATAGTGAAACAATCTAGAGATTATAGACTGCCCATGCATTCCATTTTTGAGTCATAAATTTCCCTTTGAGCATTTTTTCCTGGCAAAATCTAATAGTCATATCCTTTTAAAATTCTGGGGCAGTGGTGAGGCATGTTCATTGTGCCTAGCTTTTATCACCGGTTTGCCTTCCTCTAGCGTCTCTTAAATCGCTTTTGTACCAATGTTTTCATCAGAGTGTTTTGAGATGAATGGGATTCCTTACAAGGGCAAAAGGAAAATTTCATTCCTAAATTTTTCCTAGAATTATAGCTGGAAGAGGATATAATGGGATTTTTAAATATCAGCCACAATCTTGCCATTAAAATATCACTATAAGTGGGTTTAAAAGTACTAATAATTAGCAATAAGTCTTAAAGTTTACATAGAACACTTATAATTAATTGTAGTAATTAGGTATAAAGATTTCACAAACTGACAATACTACTTAAAATTAGTGAGTCTGAATATCCATGTAGATATATGTCTAGCTCTTGTGCTAGTTGACATTTCATCATTCTTCCAGACACTTGAAAAAAAAATAAAGTAACAGCAGTTATCCCCATCTATTTAGCGCATAAAATGTAATGACATATTTTTTGTTAAAGTAATTTGAAAATTGTGAGGTGTTTCATAACCCTGAAATATTATCATTACAAGCAATGTAATTATCATGAGGAATGACCATATTTATATAAGAATGTTCATCCCTACAGTTCTCAAGAAATCTTAGGAAGACAGGGCCGAAGTCATACTTCTATGTACTATTCTAAGAACTTTATGTTTAAAAAAAACTGTTTAGACAATGTGATTTAACATAAACCTATGTTTTCTCAAATTAACACAAGTCAAATTATCTAAATATTTACTATCACTAATCATTTGAACAAACTCTTTGGTTTGTTCTTGCTCCCACTTTCAATCCAGGTTCTAGGTTCTGCTAAGTTGACAAAACCAAACTCTTGTCTCAACCTCTGAATATCATATTATAAAAAGATGAATCAACAACAACAACAACAAAAATCCTTAGCCAGCCAGGCAGTGTTGGCACATGCCTTTAATCTCAGCACTTGGGAGGCAGAGGCAGGCAGATCTTTGTGAGTTCAAGGCCAGTCTTGTCTACAGTGAGTTCCAGGACAGCTAGGACTACCCAGAGAAACCCTGTCTCAAAAAAAAAAAAAGAAAGAAAGAAAGAAAGAAAGAAAGAAAGAAAGAAAGAAAGAAAGAAAGAAAGAGAAGAGAAGAGAAAGAAAGAAGAGGAAGAAGAGAAGAAGAAGAAGAAAGAAAGAAAAAAAAAATAAACAAGGGTATGTTGCCAACTGAATGTGTTAGAAGTCACCATTCTCTTTTCAGGCTCACAATGTCAAGTAATGATTACATACAACTCAGAGAGACATATAAGAACTAATATCCTGTATGTATAGGAACTGTCCATGTTGTTTTTCCCACATTCTGCCTTTCAAAAGAATCAGTTACATGGAAAAAGTAACCATGCTTTCAAAAATCGGGGAAATGTTTCAAAGCATGTCAAGCCTAAGCCTGTAGCAATCTCTTCTTTGACATCACACAGCTAAAGATGTCCCAGCATGTCTAGCTCAGTTGTGATCAGCAAGAATGATGTGGACCACATGCTGTGGAAGTGTGCATTCCAGATGGCAGTGAGCCTTTCTCGTGACATACCCTTCAAGTGTAGACTGAACCACAGAAAGATGGTAAGAAATCCAAAGGAGAATTTTGTATTTATACCATGACAAGAAGGAAAGTCTGTTAGCTCGGTATGATAAAAATCAGATGTGATCTTTTTTTATATTCGCACAATTAGAGTTTCCATTGGCATCCGTGACAGAGGAGATTTGACCAGATAATGGTTATGGAGAAGATTTGCGTTGCTGGAGCTAAGACCCGCCAAGAAGATTACCCAGCAAGCCTCTTAGTCTGAGCGTGCTCCAGGAGTCTCTTGTGTACACTAGAGGAGCAAGTTTGCAGTCACTACATGCACAGGAGGAATGCAAGTTCAGGACTCACATCACTGACGTTTAGGCTTTTAATCTGCTGAAATCTGTTCCTGTGACCAGCAAGAAATCCAAAAGTAACCCTCCTCCATTCCTTCAAAGGACTCCCTGCAAGAGTTGGACAAAATTATCTGGCTTACTTACTGTTATGATCAGAACTCTTGATCTACCAGCATCTTGTGTAGAACTCTGAACTACTAGAGTACAACCTAAAGCAATGTCTAGATTTAGAAGATGGTCGTTAACATCGCTGCCTTATCTAGCTTAACTGGCACAATTTCAATGAGAGTTTAGAAATTTCCTTCTAAACTAAAGAAAATCCACTATTTTCCTTACACTTGATTATTCCGTTTGTTCATGACCTTCTCCAGAGTTTTCGATATTTGTTCACATCCCTTCAGACTTGAACTCAATCTAGGTGCTGTAATGAGTCTTCACTTTCTCTATAAGGCCTTTATTTTGCCTCTAGGGCACACTATATACCTTTCAGACTACTGAGTCTCTGAGAGCAAAGAAGATTCTGGGAGATACCAGTAACTGCACAGGGGCGGGTGTGACAACACACCATGATTGCTTGACATGTGAAGAGGGAAGCCATTGCACAGGAAGGCAGCTGTTTTTGTACTTCTGGTGAGAGAACCAAGTTCAGAGATCACATTAGCAATGACTATTTTGAGAGACCCTCAGTTCTACCCCCAATGCCATCCCTCCCAAATGGAGAAAAGATCATTTAAGTGACAGAGACGTAGCTATGAGAGGGATAAGGACTTGGGGGAGAGCAGCCTTTTCAGAAACTTCTCCTCCATCGCCACAAGGTGGCATGAAGAATCCATTTAGCTTGGTTGTCCTGCACCAAACAGGAGCTGATGGGGAATAATGGGCAAGCTGCCCCTGAGGAGGTAATCAGGAGAAGAGAAGCAATGGGCTGAGGAGCAGGGCAAGAAGCTGTCATGTTTACAAGCAACGAATTATGGGAGGTGGCTCTAGTGCTTTCCTTAGAGACGAATCCCCCTCTCTCTTCACCCTTGCCATCTTTCTTTTAATCTATACCAATCCCGCTACCTCTTTCTGAGCTTGCCTCAAAGACTAGTTTCCTCTTCACAAGTAACGTCACCCCACCCCAGTACCTGCTCTCTCGGCCATGAAATGTTTATTAAGAGCTCGTGACTAAGCTTCTCCAGTACTAAAAATCTATGCTCAGCGATCCATCCAGTCTAATTGCCACTGGTCAGCACAGCACATCGAACCCGAATCCCTCCCTTCTTGAGTTGGAAGAATATGGAAAAGTGGAGTGGTATCAAAAGAGTATTTCGCTAGCTTCGGCTTCTTGGAAGAACATACCTGTCAGTGTTTCAACATTTTCCATCTGGCTTGTCAACACAGGTTGCCAGAGTTGGGCAATGTTGGTGGAAACCAACCTGGAAAACCCCCTGCAGGGTACTGGTTTGCCTTTTCCCAAAGAAAAGTCTGGGCATGAAAGGAAAGCCCTGCTGCTGTTACTGAGAGTCACATTCTTTGGAGACATTGTTTTTTTTTCTACTGGTTTACAGATCTGAGATTTAGCAGTCCAAAAAGGCACTTAGAAAACTTTCTTTTCCCAGTAAACACTGTCCCCTCCCAGGACAAGCTCTGCTCTGTGAGATGGTCATTAATCAACAATGCACTTTCAGAAGCACCTCGTGAGTAACTGGGGAAAGGGCTGCCTCATACATTAACACTCGTTTCTCTCAGTTCAACACCAGTTTCTGGTTCCTCCTCGGTGCTGGGGCTGTTGATGCCTGGACAGAGTCTACAGAGCTTCTATTCTCTATGAAGATGAGTCAGTATCCCCATGACTGAAGCTGCAAGTTCATCCACACCCAAAGAAAAGTAGACAGCGTTCCCCCTGGTACTTTAAAGAGAATGTGGATTGTTTTTGGAAAAGGTCTTGACAGGAACAGAAATACAAATAATCATAGCTGTTCAGCACAAGTTGTGACTCTATTTCCAGGAGAGGAGCCTTGACCCCAGGGTTGCTATGGTAACAATGATAAAAGCCAATGTTCATTGGGGTTATAGGTGTCGTACATGGTTCGTAATCTCTCCAGTGGCTCCATGAATTGTCTTTTGTTATCTCCATTTCATAGCTAAAAAAACTATGGCACAAAAATGTTAAACAAGTTGCCTAAAACTATATAGCTACTGAGTGGCTGAACAGGGATTTGCAAAAAGGGAGATCAGTTTACAGAGCCCAGACCGTTCTTTTAAGCATAACATGATACAAGTTGTGATTTTCCAATCTAAATAAAAATAATTGTTCAGGCAAAAATGGAACCAACTCATTTACTTCAGCACTTTATCTTTAGGGGCCTTCTATTTGGAAACTTCATAGATTTGGAATACAGTTCTAAACCGGAAAGAAAAAAAAAATAGCTTGAGCAGCTAAACCAACCCAAATGAAGGCTCCAAGGCATAGTTGGCCTCATTATTGATATATCTCCTGCTTCTACTTGCATACAATGTGTATCTGTTGTTACCTGTAACACATACCTTATCCATGGTCACTGAAAACACAGTTTCCAAACCCAAAGCATTCAGATTTGCTGTCCCTGACATCAACATTTAGAGTAGGAATGAAACAGGGAAAAAAAGCGCCCATCTTAATATTCTCTAGAGTCATCATAGCCTGGTCACATTGCTCATTAAGTGACAAAGAAACTTATATATAATATCATCACACTATACCCCCTAAAATATGCAAGTATTTCTCCTTAATTTCAAAAGGCCTATCCAACTTTATTTGGCCATTATTTGAGATGAAAACATAAATTGCTATGTAAAAGGGAAGATGAAGTTTGGTTCAAATTAGTTAATGCTTTTTTGACAACCAAAATTATATTTGCACTTTTAAAAGAAAGCAAGGCTTCTGAAGGGAAGGTTCTGAATCACAAACCCACGGCCAGGTAGAGAAGACGTTTCCTGAACACAGAACTCTGCAGAGCAGGAAGACCCTCAAAGCAGGCCCAGTTTCAGAGGTAGGTACAGTGCAGAGTGGTGTTTCTTTCTGTAGAATTTCAAAGTATCTTATTTTATCAGAACAGAAAAAAATATTATGTATGACTCATATATTAGGAGTTGATGGCAGAAAACTTATTGGTGGTGTTGTTGCAGTTATGACTTGGCCTAGGTCTATCTTGCAAATACCCAGTGAATTTTTAAGTTATGAAAAACTGGGACCCTGCAAGATGGCTCCATGGATGGATGGAGGCTGTTATTTAACTCTGATGACATGAGTTCAGCCTCCAGGGTTCACATGGTGAAACTGGAGAACTTACTCCTACAAATTATTTACTGACTTTAATGCATGAACATGCATGTATACCACATGCACACACACACACACACACACACACACACACACACACAAATAAATAAACAAATAAATACATGAAAAAATGAAAAGTTAAAAAAACTGCTTTAAAGCCTATGACATAAACACATTGACTTTCCCTTTGTTATATTAAAAATAATCTCCCTTCCATAGAACTGATGGTTTTAGTACTTTATCTGCTACATGATACAAAACAAGTAGAGAATGAAAGAGAAAAAGAGAGAGACACCCAGGTGCAGCCAGCCAGGCAGCCATCAGCCAGCCTTACAAGTAATAAGACATTCAGAATGAAAGAAAGGTAAAAAGCCCTGAGGCAAAATGTGGATGAAGAGAAACAGGTAAAGGTAAGTTATAAGGACTAGTGGGACAACCATAAAATAAGGTCGAGCATTCATAACTAATAATAAGTAATGATTTGGGAGCTGGTTGGTGGCTCAAAAGAAAGCCAGATACACTGGACCGTTCCAGAAGACTCACCACCAAAGGTAAGAGAAAAGGGCAGGACATTGTCAGGGTTTAAATCTTCAATGCCTTTCCTCCCCACTCAGCACTCACGTATTGAAGACGTGCTCCTCAAGCAGTAGTGAGCTCTGAGAATAGACTAATCCACACTAGAATTCACAAGTGATTGGTGGTTAGAAACAAAGAGGGGGGGGCTAATTGGAATAAGTAAATGACAGAAGGCAAGCCCTTCAAATATGTCCGATGCTCAGCCTTTTCCTCTCTGCTTCCTGCAGGTACTTGATGAGCAGCGTTGCCCACCATGTGCTACCTCCAGGATGCTCTGCATCAGCGTGAGTCCAGAAACATTGGGACCAAGTGACTATAACACTAGAACTTCTGAAAGGGTGACCAAAAGAACCCATTCCTCCTTGAACTCAATTTCTCACAATTGTTTTTGTCACAGTGAGAGAGAGGTGATGGATACAGATCTCAAGGAACTCTGGATCTTACAAAACGGGGTAGACATAAAACCAATGAATACTATATGGAATGCTATGCAGGAAAGATGGGATACTCACGTGTGAGGGAAGCAAGGTGCTCTTGGGCAGAAAAGAGTCAGGAAACGAGGGAATGGTGGTTGGGAGGGTGGTCCAGCAGCTAAGCTCTCTAGTTCTAGAGTCAGACTTGGACATTGAGTCTATTCTGACTTCAGTGAGCCTTGGGTGAGTTCTTATCTTCTGTGCATTATTTCAGTGGGAGTAAGAACAAATAGCTCTCCCCCGACTCCTTGGGTTGCTTAGAGGATTTACATGAGATCAAGTATGGAAAATAGTACTTCAGTGCCAGCTGCCTTCACTAAATGTTAGTCAAAAGAAAACAGGTGGGTTGGAGGATGCTCCTGGAGATGAGGAGAAGCCTGTGTTGGTAGAACAGCAGCGAGTTGCCAAGATATCATTTATTGGAAACATAAAGTAATAAAAACAACAGTGAATCAGTAACAGTTACCAACGCACAAACTACTTTGATGTGCTAAATGATTGAGATGAATTATCCCAAAGCCTTGCACAGGCTCAGAGATTTCACCTGCAATTCAAAGTGAGTCAAAAGATAAAAACAAAACAACATCAACAACTCCTCCCCACCCCCTGAAAACTAACTATGTGGCAGGAATCAGAATGTGGCTCCTCTTATTCTAAAATGTAAGGCTTTTTGCTAAAACACACTCCCTTACTCTGACCCCGTATTTTCTCCCTCAGACAACCCAAGGGCTTTGCTTTTCTTTCTCTTTTCGTTTGCATGGGTGCTTGTGTATGCATGTGCGTGGGTGGGGAAATGGAGACCAACAGTGGGAATCTCCCTCAACCAGTTCCCATCTGTATTCTTCGAGGCAGGGTCTCCCAGCTGAACACAGCGTTAAAAGACAAGACTAGTCCAGGGAATCAGCTTGCTCCAGGCATCCAGGTCTCTGTTATTTGAGTGCTGGACCTACAGGCAGCCCACCAAACTCACGGGGCATTTACAGGGATTACTGGAATCAGATTGCTTGGTCCTCAGGTTCTGCAACAAGTCCTTAATCCACGGAGGCACTCCTCTACCCAAAGGCCTTTTCTTATGTCAACGTCCATAAAGTACTACTTTTAATCATCCTTGACCTCACTGAGAATCTGAATGCAACCTCCGGTTGGCTGTCAAATGTTTTTCGTTATGTCCGTACCACCCTGTGGGAAAACTCTTAGCTCTTGGATTTTCAGACGAAAGTCAAGGGTCAGATACAAAGCTACGGATTGTTGTCTATGCAATACTAACTAGCATCTTTGTATAATGTTGTAATGGTTTTAGTGACAGAAGCCTTGGGGCCCAGGCAAACTATAGCAACTGCAAAACATTAAGTCACATAGATTATATCTTTAAAATGGCTCACAGGAAGACAAATGCTAATTGGACTGTTAAAATTCAGAGGAACAACAAGGGTATACTTAATCTGCAAATTAATACAATGAAGTCACTACTTTCTTCAACAAGGCCTCCTATGATTCCATCAAAGTAACCAAAGCATTAATGACTTTAAGAAAGAACGTATGGATTACAAGCATTCGATATTTTTATTTCTGTGATGGCAGAATTTTATTCATCTGAGAATATTAGTGACAAATACATATTTCTAAGTCTCACTTATGGAAATTGCCATGGCTAATTAATTCTGGTTTTCCTCTGATCCAGGTGCATGAGTATGCCCTTAATATCCATGAAACGGTGGCAGGAAGAGTTGTTAACTTGCAAACAGGGTCTAGTTCTGCTGTTGTTGTTGATGTTTTCTTCAGTTGGGTAGTGAATTATCCAAGTAGGTAGAGAAATGTACTGGTTTTCTTCATTAGCACTAAAACATTCTTCCTCTATCATCCTTTTTATTTTTCTTTGTTCCCTTTTAGTACTTTGGATTGGATGCAGGGTCTTGTGAATGCCATCCCAGTGTGCTACCTCAGAACTATATCCCCATCCATCTCTTTACTTTTTAAATTGTGAGACAGACCCTAAGTTGCCCAACTGGGCCTTGAACTCACTATAGCCCTTGAACTTGTAATCTTCCTTCCTCAGTCTCATGAGTAGCTTTGATGGCTTGCCTGTCTACCAGGTCTGGCTCTCCTGTTTTTCTTTGAACCCCTGTTCCTGTACTACTTACTAGTCCCCCGGAAATCCCTCCTGGTATTACCTACCTCTTTTTCACAGTAGTCCTCAATGTTTCTACATATGCCTAAATATGTCTAAAGTAAAAGGTATGACAAGTCTGCTGGTAGACTCTTGCTTTGGCTTCCCCAGGAAGGTGATACTGTCAGCACAAATTTAATGGGGTGGTATTAAAGCTCTCACAAATCATCTTCCCACACAATTCTTCCATCTTAATTCCCAATCAGCATACTAAGCTCCAACCTTAGCAAACTCCGGGTTCTTCAGATTCTCAAGGCCTGTCCCTATTCCTGTCTTTACCTATGTTGGGACACCTCCCACACATGCACTCCATCTAGGCCTGGTAGATCTGATCTACCAGTGAGGACTCAACAGAAACTCTCTTCTCTAGCAAAAAGGCTCCTGGTAACTCACTCCCCAACCCGAATAAATCGTCTCTCACTCTATTGCTCCTTAAGCATCTTTCCAAAATTGTATTTGTAGTATTGTATGATATGTCTTTCTTTACCCATCTGTCTTTTCTGCGAAGGATAAAGTCATGTCTTCTAGCCTTGGATCATCTGTCTGTCACACAGTGCCCCAGAAGTTGTAGATGCCATTCTTTTTTTCTTAGATGCATGACTGAGGATGGTGGAAAATCTTTTTAGAAAGAGCCACATTTGAGTCTGAAGTATGAGGCTTTCGGTGAAGTTACCTTCTGAATGTATGGACTGCAGATTGAGTCTTCACTACCTGCTGTGTATTATAATCACAGTCCATCCACATACAGGATCGTTATAAAATATCAATGAATTAGCCATTCAATAATTCTTGGGCTCTGTTGACACAGCTGGCCTTGGCCGATGTTATTAATTTTGCGCCAGTCCGTTTTAAAACAGTCAAAACACCGATCGCAACAACCCTACGTGAACCGGTCCAAGTTTAATAGTGAAAACAGGATCTTCCTGAGTTACCCTTGAGGGAAACCTGAGACTGCATCTGGGAAAGGTACGACTAAAAAAAAAAAAAAAACACCCCAATTCTGCTCTCATTTACTGCAGAGGAATGCTGCCTGTCAGAAAGTGCAAGCACACCCTGGCTGTTTCCTAAGGCTCTACACACAGTGCTTCCCGTCTTCCCCCACAGTGTACTCTGTACTCCCACAGAGGCAAATCAAAGGGAGCAGGGGACTATCCTCTCTGAGGCAGGGATGCCAAGGGAGGAAGGACAAGAGCTAGAAACCGGAGAGAGTTACAGCTTTGGGTCCCAGAGGAACAACACACGCTTTTCCCCTTGCCTCTCTTTTCCTGCTTCTATTTTCCTAGTCTCTCAGATTCAGTTCACTGGTAGCTCTGGGAACCAGGGCCAAGTGCGAAGGTGTGACTGACTGGGTGAAGGACTGAGGAACCGGACTGCTTGAGCTCACCGCCTTCACCTAAGCGGCAACTTCACTCCCCGCCAGAGTCCAGATGACTCCAGATATCACCCCGCAGGCACACCCTTCCGTGGTCCCCTCCAAGCCTGGGCACCAGCAGGAACCTGTGATTAGCCGCCGATGGATGTCACCTCATCAAAGAGCAGCGAAGCAGGCACTCAACAGAGGGAAATCCAACCAGGGATCCTACCTGAGACCAAAGGCCTGTTTTCCAGAGCAGGGTGGACATGGGGACAGAGACTTTGCTCTTTGAGGCGGCTTTGGAGCCACCCTCTGGTAAACATGTTTCCTGTCCAAGTTCTCTGCACACAAACTATGCCTGCCACCCACAATTCTCCCTCTACCACCCAGTAGAAACCCCCAGGTGGGTGTCTTTCCCTCACACCAAACATGAAGAGGAGGCCCGTGGGGATGCCCATGACCTCCCAGGATTGGGCCCTGGGGACTGCAGGGCTGGTTTCCCATCACCGCAGAGCTGGGCTGAAAGGATCTGCACTGAGTTTGAACTGGCATATTTGAAACGTCTTCTTCTTCTTCTTTTTTTTCTTCAAATAAAATATTTATGGCAGGAAATCGGCTTAGACATTCCTGAAACCAGCAAGGGTTTAGGAACATACTGTCCTACCTCCCTCTGACAGGTAACAGGAGTCAGCGTTTGAAGGAAGACCCTTTACATTTAACCTGAGCCCTTGGAGGAATGCAAACACCCATTTGGAGCCAGGCCTGTGGTAAAGGATTACCATATGTGAGCCACACAAGGAAATTCCTCTTGGAAGCCAGAATTTATACTGCCCAGTGAGCTATGAATAGAAAGTTTGTGCCTGGTTATGAATATGGATAAAATACATCACTCATGGTGCAGGGAATGGCAAGCCAAATTGAAAACACATATTTTGGATCACAGAATATTTTCAAAAATATATTTCAAAGAAAATAAACAGATCGTGTGTTCATTTACTGCTTGAAGTACTTGCGCAGGAGAGAGACATTAATAGTCTCTCTTTACAAATCATTTGCTCTTCCTTGTACTTCTTAGGCCAGAGGCAGACCCTCTGGGGAGGAGCAGGGTCTCTTAGAGTGCAGCCTAAGTGGTTTTACCGGCAGCCATCCCACCCTCTTCCTGTGAAAGACAAGGAGCTGAGTCTTTGAGTGTGTTCAGAGAGGACTTTGTGGCTTGGGAAGATATGTTCTGCGCATTTCTATTTGGCTGTGTTTGGTTTTCCCCATCAATCCAGAAGGATTCTGCTGGCTTCTGCATTTCATGCTTTTGGTCTTTTTCCTTGCTAGATAATTCATACACATCATGGCTACATCTATGCTGTTAAAACATCAAGGCGAAAACTGGAAGTCTTCCTTCTTATATCATTCAGGGGTCTGGCCTGCCACAGAGGAAGATGGGAGTTTGCACCCATTCTGTTTTGACAGTTAACATGCCATGTAGTCCCTCCCTCCCGCTCCATGAGCTCGGTTCTCCTTTGTTATCGTTATCTTCCCAAGGACTCATTCACTCGAATACCTCCCAAATGTGCCCGCCCTCTCTAGGTGGGGTAGCTTGCCATTCTGCCCCCTATCACTTTCCCTTCCATGTCAACTAAACTTCCCTGCTGTCCTTCTCATTGCCATGAGACACTGGCATCAGTAGAGATCGCTCATTCATTTGATATATAATAGGCAGTCTGTAGCCAAGCCCCAGTAACAAATTCCATGTAATATGGACACTCAGTTTCTGTCTGTTCCCCTACTTACTACTATCCTGAGAAACTTCCCATGCAGCACTTAGCTCAAGTAACATCAGCCATAGAATGCTCTGTGGTAGTGGATTGTCTCCTGCATGAATGTGTGACCTAAATAATAATCTAGAATTTAACCAGAACTCAGTGGCATCATCTCATGCAAAATGCTGCTGAAGTTTATGTCCATCATGTCTGTTTTGTCCTTAGAAATTCTGTAAAAGAAGTCCGCTGAGTATCACCCTCTGGATTGAGGAGCCATGAAGTGGGAGATGTGTGGCTAGGACAAGGCGGCTTTGAGTGCTCAGTTCTTAGAGTTGCTTCACAAATGTCTTCTCTACCCACTGTTCTCTGGCTTCAATTATCTCCACCCGTGACCCATCCTGGACAAAACCATCTGCGGTTTAGTGCTTTAATCCCAGGAAGGAATCTGTCTTGTTTGGGCCAAACTCTGGCTCAGCCACACCAGAAGGTGTCAAGTGATGACCAGAGTTCTGAGAACAATTGGACAGGGCGAAAAAAATCCATGGCCGCTCTGAAGAAAACAAACGTTTGCTCATGACGCTACACGATCTATTTACTAGCTTCCTGTCACATCTATAATTACCACACTCTATATTGCCAGTTGTTAATTATTATGAATTAACACATAAACATGTATTTGTATATGTGTATGTATACGAATATATGCCTAACTAGAAAGATACATACATTGTTTTATAAATGAATTATTGCATATGCTAATTATGTTATTTTATAGTGCCATGAACTATATTTTACATAAGTATTAGCAGCTGTTCTTCTGCATATCAGATGTCTCTTTATTGACTTGTGCCAGTTTCATGCATTACAGATAGACAGTATCTTCTAGCTTCTTCTGAGTAGGATGTGGCTAGCAGATACTCATAGAGACCATTTGAAAGCAGTCACACCAATGCTAAGTGTGATGTGTAATGATGACTTCTCATGTCTTTGGAATGGAAGCTGTGTCCCCTGTAATTGTGGCAGATCACTGTCCAAGGGGCTATCTGTTTATTTTCTGTCTCCCTACTAGAAAGTGAGATTGATGTGAATAGAAGTTTGTTACTGCCAAATTCCAAATTCCGGGAACAGCATCTTTAATGTAGTGGACACTTCATAAATATTTGTTGAGTGAATGAACCCGTAAAGATTAAAAAGGGGAAAGGAAGGGGGAAAAAAACCGTGGAGGAGGAAGTAATTTACTCCTTGATATCCGTGTGTTCATGTTCGGTCTACTGCAAACAAAGTGCTTTTCTCTCTGCTGGCCCAGATCTACTCTTTCTCGACATTAGTCTGAGACTGTGTCACCCAGACTTTAATGAATGGTTGACCTACTTGGTACAATATTATTTTTTTGATAATGTGGTATTTTTGGAAGTCGTTCATACCTGATAATATTTCTTATCCCTGACACTGATGTGGAAACTAAAAAAATACACCCCAAATATATGCCCTTGTTGCTGAGAAATTTGCCAATGTTTGAACAGGAATCAAAGGAGGATGTTTTGATAGATTTAGGAAAGACAGCAAAATAAACTGTCCATGTTCCTCTCTCAGCTCTGCCGTCTTCTCTTACATATAACAACTATGCACATGTACATATATATGTACATATCCATTCAGTGTGATAAATAGGCATATAACCATGGAAAACTATGGCATGTACCTTGGCTTATGAAGGTTCATGTTTCCACCAAACTTTTAGGAAAATTAATTAAAGGGTGAGTACCTTCCAAATTGCCTCAGGGTTCCATGGAAAATAACCTCTATATGAAAAATGGCTTCACTACTGGATTCAGATCAATTTCCTATGAGTTTTGTTTTTATGGGAAAGGAAAACCAGTCAAGTGGTACTCTATAGAAGGTTTTCACTTCTGTTTTACTGTTACTTCTACCTGAGAGAACATTTTTGGGAGAAACACTCAAGTTTTCAAAATGTTTGTAAATGCTACTTGCTTTGTAGTAGTTCCAGAACAGTCATGGGTACATTCAGGATCAGAATGAAAAACAAAACAGCCTTGCTAAATACCATTGTTTCCTCTGTCGCCTGGGGAAGCACTTGACAGTAGAATCACTGACAGACTGAGGAAGGGAAACTCAGGAGGCATTTTTTCTTTTTTTTCCGTTTTTCGAGACAGGGTTTCTCTGTGTAGCTTTGCACCTTTCCTGGAGCTCACTTTTTAGACCAGGTTAGCCTCGAACTCACAAAGATCCACCTGCCTCTGCCTCCCGAGTGCTGGGATTAAAGGCGTGGGCCACCACTGCCTGGCTTAGTTAACTCTTACATTTTTTTAAAGATTTATTTATTTATTATGTATACAGAAGAGGTGCCAGATCTCATTACAGATGGTTGTGAGCCACCATGTGGTTGTTGGGAATTGAACTCAGGACCTCTGGAAGAGCAGTCAGTGCTCTTAACCTCTGAGCCACCTCTCCAGCCCCAGGAGGCATTCTTAATCATCCAAATTAACTGTTTGCCTTGCTCTACAACTGATGTGTAGATGTTATATATCACTGGCAAATACGATCTTTATATTTTTATTGTGCAAGAATTTTACACATGCATAGAGTCCATCTTCTGTTCCCTCATCTTCAGTTTCTCTCCCCATAATCATTTTCTCTCAACTTCATGTGTGTTTTTATTCTTTTGTAATACTCATGGAGTTCACTTAGTGCTGCCTGTTTGCACAGGGATGTAGGACTATCTACTGGATCATGGATAGGCCCTCAGACACCACATCCTTGAAGAAAGCTGCCTCTATCTTTCACAGAAGCCATCAGTTGCCAATAGTTCCTCTACTGGGGGTGGGGATTTGTGTCTACCCTCCACCCCCTCCCCCACTTCTTGCTAGGACTTTGGTGTTGATCCTGTTCAAGTTTGTGCTGTCTATCACAACTACTATGAGTTCCTATGTACACTTGCCCTGTTGTGTCCTGAAAAAAAATGTTTTGGTGCAGTCATCCATCACCTCTGGCAATGATCCCTGAGCCTTGACGGTTGGGGGGGGGGCTGTGATATGAGTGTCCCGTTTAAGGCTGGACACTGCACAGTCTCTTATTCTCCACATGTTGGCCATCTGTGGGTCTCTGTGCTCCATCATCATGCTAAGCAAAGAAATACTCAAAGCATTTCCATTATAATCCAGAGCCAGGCAACGATGCCCACTCTCTGCATTCATTGTTGTGGTTGAATCTTAGCTAGAGCAGTAAGACAAAAGAAGAAAATAAAAGAGATAAAAATAGGAAAAGAAGACAATAAAGTATCCTTATTTGCAAATACTTTTTACAGTATAAATTATCTCATCGGTGACAATGAATAGCTAATGTTACCATATGGCTTGATCGATATCTTTTAGCATCAAAAGGTATCACTATTTTATCAGTTATGAAAACAATTTGTTAAGTGCTATGTGGACTATGTGTTAAAAGGAAATAGGATTTTCTTTGAAAAAAAAAAAAAAGGTCAAAATACCCAATCCAAAATGTGTATCATGGAGGAAACACAAAGCAAAGGACTCTGGCGTAGGAACTCAGTCATTTCATGAAGTATAGTGTTTAGTTACAGAAGAAATGGCGGCTTGCCAGATAACTCAGACCTTCTAAGCCTACTCATTGAATTCACCATATTGTAGTCCTCCATATTCAGTTAGGAGAAAAGATACCCCAGATGGAAGCACTCATGCCCCTCCCTTCAGCCATCATATTATTGAGACAGTGGACTCCAAGGAATTGAAATTCCTCTGGGATTCTCATGCAGCTGGGAGGCAAGACTGATTGGTGCTCTGGTGCCATCCCACAGGGTCCTCACCTCTGGGAGAGAGATTCCACATGGTTCTGACAAGTGTTCTCACCTTCTTGATGGACAGACCGGAGAGGAAATAATGATGGGTCATGGAGGAGTAGGGTCATATCTTAACCAAGACTGCTTAGGTATCAGTGTCTTTTGCCTGCTGTTAAATCTAACCCCTGTCAGAATCCCAAATGTGAACTTGGGATCACTGGGCCTCTTAATTTGTTCCTTTTCTCAATGTGGCCACACCGAATAAATCTCTTTTCTCTTCCATTCATATTACTTATCTCTCCACTTGGTGTATTAAAGGCATGTGGCAGAGCATAATAATCGTATTGCTTTTTTTTTTAATCCTCTGTGCTTTTTCTTCCATGAAATTCTGTCCTAGGTTCATAAATATTAGGTTACCAACCTATTACGAACATTTGAAAGGGATATTGTAAAGAGATTTTTATCATTTTATAAACATAAAGGTAATAAAATGATATTTTAGGGTTTTTTGTGTAACATAGTCAAGGCCTCCTCTATAACCACTAGACTCTAGACATCAAAGCAGCAAGAATAATGGGAATCTTGTTTGTCACAGAGTATCTAGGACTCCACACAATGCCTGGCATGCGGGAGTTGCGTGACAAATATATGTTGAAAGATTGGAACCTACGGAATATGTTCTGACAGAAAAGTTAGTTCAGGGAGGCACCGTAGCCATGAGGCATGCCAAATACAAGCAGTGCTAACTGGACACAGCACCCTTCAAAGAAATGATGAAAAGCACACACACAATCCAGAGATGTGAACCCCATCCAGAAGTCTAGAAGTATATTAGATGTCCACACTATTTAAAGACGTTTATAAATTAGAAGTCAGTACTCTGAACCAAACCAGAGCCCAGATGGCTTTTTTGAGCCTTTCAAATGTACAAAACACAATTTTCCTCTTCAAGATCCAGGGCAGACCTGAAATGTCTGCTTCACTTCAGGGGCTGTTTTTATGTGTTGCCCTTAAGAAGCAGTAGAGAAAAGAGCACCCATAAGTAGGACAACCAAAAAGCTTATACCCAAATGTAGCAAGCTCACACACAAATACAGCGAGCTCACACACAAACGGAGCAAGCTTACACACAACATACCGCAAACCCTTAAATGCCACAAGTTCATACATAAATGCAATGTGGAAATGGAAGAGCAGAGACATGTAACTAGGTACAAAAAGGAATGATTTTAGAGTTTTCTTAGTTAGAATGACTGTTGGCTGTGATGAGACACGGTAACTAAAAGCAAGGTGGAGAGGAAAGTGTTATTTTATTCACACTTCCACGTCACTGGACTGCTATGGGATGGTCTGTATGTCAAATTGCTCTGATTGGTCAATAAATAAAACATTGATTGGCCAGTGGCCAGGCAGGAAGTATAGGCGGACTAACAGAGAGGAGAATTGAGAGAACAGGAAGGCGGAGGGAGTCACTGCCAACCGCCGCCAGGACAAGCAGCATGTGAAGACACCGGTAAGCCACAAGCCACATGGCAAGGTATAGACTTATGGAAATGGATTAATTTAAGATATAAGAACAGTTAGCAAGAAGCCTGCCACCGCCATACAGTTTGTAAGCAATATAAGTCTCTGTGTTACTTGGTTGGGTCTGAGTGGCTGTGGGACTGGCAGGTGACAAAGATTTGTCCTGACTGTGGGCAAGGCAGGAAAGCTCTAGTTACACTGGATGTCATGGCAGGAAGTCAGAGAGGGAACTCAAACCCAACAGGAACACGGAGGCAGGAGCCAGTGCAGAGGCCTTGGAGGGGTGCTGCTTACTGGCTCGCCTCTCATGGTTTGTTCCGTCTGCTTTCCATAGCACCTAGGAACACCAGCCTATGTAGATAGGTAGCCTTACCTCCGATAGGCTGGGCTCTCTCTCATCAATCATGAAAATGTCCTGCAGGCCTGACGGAAGCCCAGTCATACAAAAGCATTTTCTCAGTTGAGGTTCCCTCTCCTTAGATTACTCTAGCTTGTGTCAAGTTGACATAAAACTAGCCAGCACAGGAGCCAATAGCCTCCAATCATAATTAGAATTGGTCTACTTTTTTAATGATTAAAAAGTTGCCTTAGGGCTAGAGAGATATAGCTCAGGGGTCAAGAGCACTGACTGCTCTTCCAGCACCTACAACCATCTGTAACTTCCATGCCAGGGAATCCAACACCCTCTTCTGGACTCTAAGGGCACTACACTCACATGGTGCACAGACACACAAGGAGGCAAAACACCCAATGAGCATAGAAAAGAATAAGTTTTTTTTTTAAAGTTGCTGTTTAATGCAAATGAGATGTGGGTTTCAAAATGAGATCAAACTGATGAACTAGGGCATACAGGGTATTCTCTTTAGATACACTAAGAACGCTAAACTTCAATTTTCAAACAATGTTGATTCTTTGGTGGTTTTAAGCAATCAATGGATGTGAGGAGGTGAATTTGGAGGAATTTCAGAAGAGATGGAGGAAGGAGGATCACACAACACCTCTCTCTTTTAGCTTAAAGAGAGAACACTAGCTATTACCTGAAAGGACCTATGGGAGCCCTTTCAGAATACCCTCTCCCCCTTCTCTCCCTGAGAGGGCTGCATTGCATTTATGTCTATTGTTGTTTGAATTGAGACAGGGGCTTGAAATGACCCAAATCAACGTAGTTTGTAGGAATGATGTGCTGCAACTTTAGAGGCTAATTCATTGGAAGAGCCAGTTTCTGCCTGGCTTGTCCTCTGAGGATACTCTCATTCAGAACCCAGTCTCTATCTGTGGAAATGGAAAAAGGGCACATGGAGAGGCCACGTGTCCTTATTCTGGCTGATAACTTCTGCTAAGCCACTGGCAGAAATCAGTATTATATACTAGATAATGTGAGTGGAAGCAGCTCCTGATTGTTTCATATCACAGCCTTTTGGTCTTTGAAGTGAAGGTCCCAGAACTATGCAAAGCATCCTTCCTGCCACTGCAAATTCAAGGCCAACAGAGATTGAGAGAGATAATAATTATTGTGAAGATTTACATCAATGGTTCTCAACCTGTGGATTGTGACCTCCTTGGCAAACCTATATCTCCAAAAATATTTACATTGCTATTCATAATAATAGCAAAATTATAGTTATGAAGTAGCAATGGAAATGATTTTATAGTTGGGGGTCACCACAACATGAGGGACTGTATTAAAGGGTCGCAGCATGAGGAAGGTTGAGGACCACTGCTTCATATCATGTCCTGCTGCAATTTTTTCATTCAATATTGGGAATTAGTGTATTAGTTTGTCATTTGTTTCTCTCGCCTTGTATTATATTATTTAGTTTTTCATGCTTCTAAATTTCTATGAATGGAATCGTGTTTGGCCTTTACATCTGAAATATGTTTTTCATTTAGGTTTATCTTTGTGAGATCTACACACTGCTACTTAGCTGAATTAATCTATTTTCACAGTTACATAGTAGTTTCCTGTTTGGAGAGAAAATAAAAATTTATCAATTGATTTTTAAAGCTGATGGAAATTTATTTTTTCATAACATTGATATTAAAAAGAGCATAACCATAAATGTATTTGCATATACGGGCATGGATGCAAGAATTCTTTATGATATGGATCATATCAATAAGTAGTAGATCAGCTCTTTGACATTTGAAAAGTTTGATTTAAGATCCAGTATGTGTTCAAGTTTTAGACATTTTGTTTCAAACTATCATTATTCTTTGTGTCCTGTCTGTCACAATAGAATAACTATTTTCTTAATAGTATTGCCCACATAGATCTCTGCTGACTTAGGTCCTGTTGTCAACCATGGAGAGGGGTGTTCTCAAATCCTCTGTCCTTTCGAAGAGTCATCACTTTTCCTCAAACTTCTACCATTTCTTGCAAAACATCTCACTTGGAGAAATTAACATGTCTTCTTCATTAATTGATTCCTCTGTTTTTATTCAATAAATACCCTTAGATTCATATTGTCTGACATATTAATGTAGCTTCCATGTTTATTATATTTCCAATATATATTTTCTTTTCTTGTGTATATATATATATATATATATATACACACACATTACAGCTGTAGTTACTATATACACTTAGATTTACTTATATGAAAATTTTGTCTCTATATTGGAATGTTACTTAATTCTTCACCTGCATTATAGATTTAGATTTATTTCTACTTTCTTATTTATATTTTATACCTGTTCAAAGTACGCTATATCTTCTCCCATTTTTAAACTCTAAAATACTTTTGTTGTAAATGTTTTGTGTGGTGAGTCACTTTAAAATACTTTTTTCTTTTATTCTTGTCTGTGTGTCTCTCTCTGTGTTTACATATAGGCTCACGTGCCACAGCATGTATGTAGAGATCAGAGGACAGCCTGCAAGAGTCTGCAATCTTCTTCCAAGATATTAGTCCTGGGAAGTGAACTCAGATGGCAGACCCCTTAACCCTCTGAGCCATCCCACTAGCTCTAATGTACATCACCTTCAAAATTATGTCTGCAATTTCTTCAAGCTTTTAATGATTAATTGTCTTTGGCGCTTACATCTGGGATCATTTCCTCTTTGTCTAAATTACGTCTCATGACTTTTGAGAGTGGCGACTTAATATATTTTATTCTTACAGGGTTTAGAATTTGTGTTTCAGTGTATCTTTGGCTGGCCATGAACTCAGTGCACACACCAGGACTGGGCTCTAGCTCACCATCTTCCCTCTGTTCCTCCAGGGTACAAGGACTTTCAAGACCTGTATCACCGTGCCGAGCTGCTCCTTCCTTACGTTACCTCTGAAGGTTTTGTGAGTTTATTCTGGTGTGTATTTTCATACACACCTGTTGGATTTTTGTTTTATTCTCTTCCATATTCTAATGTTCATTTCTAAATTAGCTCCAAGAGAGCTGAAATCTAGTTGTGTAGAGGTTTTCTTAATGTTTTTCTAATCTGTAGCAAATTTTAAAAGTGAACATTACTGAAGTATAATTGGTGTGCAATAAGGCTCACCTATTGCAAGTAGATGGTTCTTTCTTACCTTGATTCATTTCTTCCAACATAATATTTTTATTGATTGTTTACCTTGAATCTTTTTTTTTAAATTTTTTTATTTTATTTATTTATTTTATTTTACAATACTATTCAGTTCTACATAACAGCCACAGATTCCCTTGTTCTCCCCCTTCCTGCCCCCCTCCCCTTCCCCCAGCCCACCCTCCATTCCCACCACCTCCAGATCACAGGCCCTCTGAATAGGTGAGACAGTTGATTGGCTTGATCTGTTTGGGAGGGTTAGTGGTACCAGGTCCTGGGCTCGCTGCATGAGGTAGCTGTTTGTAACCTGGGACTTATACAGGGACGCTTGGCTCAATCTGGGAGGAGGGTCTGGACCTGTCTGGACTGAGTCTATCAGGTCGATCTCAGTCCTTGGGGGTGACCTTGACCTTGAATCTTTTTTAATGCTTTTTACCTGGTTATATCTAGGTGAGATTTTCTTTTAATTTATCCTAATAAATTATCTTAATTTATCAGGGATCCAACTGAATTCTTAAATCATGAGTTGGAATTTTCCAATTTTGGAAAACTGAGTTCTTATCTCTTCAGAAAAACTGAACTTGGATGTCAGTTTAATGCTAGATTTTCTCACATTATCTTCCATGTCTCTTAAATTTTCTCTCATGTTCTTGTTCTTGACCCTGTATTGGTTTTTATGGTTTTTTTTTTCAGATTTATATTCTAATCAATGTCACATAACTTTAGCTATTAGTCTTTGCTATTGAATGTTTAAAAATTATCCCTTCAATGTTTTCTTTACATTTTTACCTTTAGAAATTGTGTTTAGTAGTTCTTTCATACTTTTTCAAAATAACATCTTTATTTCATCTTTTATTATTTTCAAAACAGGACGTGCATTCTGTCATTATATAGTCGGTAGCTTTGCCGTATCAGAGCCTGATGCCACCATGGCCGTCTCCCTCACACAGTGCATTGTATTTTGTTTTACTGTTTTGATTACTACTTTTGTGCAATGTGACCTAGGGAATTAACTGAACTCTGGGTTTAAGAGTTCTTCTGGAGAAGACGTGGGTTTGCTCTCTCTTATTAACAGAGATACCTGTTACTGCTTGAAAGTCTTGGTTTGAAAATTCCTCAGCTGGCCAGTCAGCATGACATAAAATTGATTTTTGAAACCACATGCGATGGAACTGTTGATGTAAATTCTCAAGACACAGTTCCCCAACCTCCACCAAGCACTAAGGCTGCTAAGGTGCATTTCTTGGCAGCCTCAAAGTAAACGGAAGTACTTTCCCTGCCAGTTCAATGTCCCCCTGAAGATATAGCCATTGGATTTATATGTTCTTACAAGTCAACAATTTTGAATAGCCCTTGAGTTTTATCTCCTGCCTTTTTGTACCATGAAGCCACAGAAGCAAGTTCAAAGCATGAATTTTAGTGAGTACACTTAACCCCAAAGAGAATTCAGCTTCCTATTCTAGTTTTTATCTCACCCAGCAGCTGACTTCCATCTGTGTTTTACTGTCTGGTTATTTAATTTTCGTCTCTTAACCACCACTTTTGGTTTTGCAGTAGGAAGTCTACAAGTTAGCTTAGTCTACCATAATGCTATAATTAATTATGTTATATCTTATAAATTAAAAAAAAAAAGAAACATAAAATGTGACCTTGCCGGGCGGTGGTGGCACACGCCTTTAATCCCAGCACTCGGGAGGCACAGTCAGGTGATCTCTGTGAGTTCAAGGCCAGCCTGGGCTACAGAATGAGTTCCAGGTCAGGCTCCAAAGCTACACAGAGAAACCCTGTCTAGAAAAAAAAAAAAAAAAAAAAAAAAAAAAGAAAAGAAATGTGGCCTCCTAAGGATCTATAACTACTTCACTATTCTTCTCTGCCCAGATGTCAAAATTTTCTGTATGTGTTCACTGCATACAGGGGCAAGTGACTTAAGTGACTTGACCTTTATTTTTTTCATCCACGTGTCTATTTCACATGGCTGTTGTGTAGTTTAAATTAATGAGTCTACATAAAAATATCATTGTGCTGGACACGATGTTAAGTGATGACAAAAGACCAGCTACTGTGATTTTAATTTTTATATCCTAACCAGGAAAGAACATGCATAGCTACTAAGGCTCTCTATAAATGACTAGTCGTGCTCTGCTCGAGGATATGAGTCCATTGATTTGAATGATTTGAAATAACCAAAAGTCCAACTATCATTGGCAAGATATTTGTACATATAAATAAAATGCTGGCAACCTCTACGGGTGCTTTGAGTAAAATGGCAAACACATGTGTAATATGCCTCTAAAATCAGTAGTAACAATAATATAATAATCATAGTGCATATCCTCTGAAAGTTGAGATAAAGAACTAATAGTGGAAAGTTACCATTCTTGTTCTGACCTATGGTACTCAAGATCTCTAAACAGCTGTAAGTTTTGTATCAACAACTTGAATACTACTCAGGAACACCTTAAACTCTTTATTTCATGTCTCTTTTGAACTTATATTGTTGTGATAACTTATATTTTGAGAATCTGTTTGTATAGGTGATCTGCAAGGAGTTCAAAACCACTGAATACATATCAAGAAAGCATATTGTGTTCATTTCTGGGTGGGAAGCTAGTGCTGACAGCCTTTTGCACCTGGGTTCTCAGAACAGTAAGTCCGTGAGAGTCAAGAACAGCAAGGAATCAATATTTGGAGGATTGCAAAGAACATCATGAAGCTACTGAGGTTCCCTGACAATGTGGTTAACCCGCTACCTCAGCTCTCATGGATGCCAATATCTAACAAAGGCTTGTTTGTTTGATAACCTTTATTGTTTGGGACTTACAAAGTGATGTGTGTGTGTGCGTGCATATGTGTTTGCGTGCATGCATGCATGTGTATGTATGTGGAGGTGATGTGTTTAGCATTTTCTTTAAGTTTTTAAGTGAACCTTTAGTGGATGAGAGGTGATTTAGGGACTGCATCACTGAGAGCAGAGGGTTGTTCATTTGCAGGCCTGGGACAAGCCTGTGTGGCTTGCATTTTCAGCTTCCCACAGTGTTATGGAAACACAAATTAGCCTTAGCCTGGAAAAATGACTCTCTGTCACTCTCTGGACCTGTGCATCTTCAGGACATGGGCAGCCAACACAAATAGGCATCATCAGATTCCTTTCCATCTCCCATGGAAGAGTGGCCTCATTGAGGGAGGCTCTCAAGTGATGAGAAAGGCTTCATTCACCCATCACTGCCTCTGCCCTCCCCTAAGGCCTTGACTCCTTGCTCTGACCTTGCATGGGCTGCAGACAATCAGCAAAGGAATGTGTTTATAAACATGACTTTTCAGACAGTCTTTCATTGGTGAAAAATGAGGACAATCTGCACCCTTCTTCTGGCTCAGGGGAGTTGGGGGAGGTGGCATTTAAAATGGCACCTGCTGTTACATATGGCTTTCATAGACCTACTTATACATGAAAATATATTCAACCTAAGGTGCTCTTTAGTGTAAGCTTGAATCTGTCTTTTCAATAAAAGGGGTTGCAATGTTAATAACTGAGAAAGATCCCAGAGATTAATTGATCCAACCTTTCTTTTCATACAGCAATGCTCTGCTTATGATCCAAAGATACATAAATCGGTAACAGAATATTTACCATGTGAAGCTACTTGACTATTTTCATAAATATAAATGTTTATCATTTTTCAATTCTCCTGAAAACATTTATTTTAAAGGGCATTAGCCCAAATGACCTGTTTGCTATTATAATGAGAAATGTATGCTAAAGTATATAGAATGTGAGACAAATAAGAATTTAGGGAAATAAAAGTATGTTATTAAATATATTATGAATGTTAAAAATTGATAGATTTAGACCATATAATATGTGAGGTAACACAGTCTCATCAGGAAAAAAGCTGCATGTTCTTCCTTATATGTGGCATCTAGCCAATAATGTGTGTGGGTATATATATATATATATATATATATATACATATATATATATATATGAAAATAAATATAATGTACATGTGTGTACAATATAACATGTAGAAAAGAGAATAAAAAGCTGAATATTAGGAGATGAGAAAGGACTAAATGCAGTTTATGGACATGAGTTATGAAAGAGGGTGTATAGCTAATTATTTTTCTAGTTCTAACTCCATCTTATTATTCCATTTTGGGTGGTAAGATAAGAGCATAAATATATTCAGCAGTACAATCATAAACTCATTTGAATCTCCACAGCTTTTATTCTGAATATCTGCTTTAATTGTATAGGAGTTCACTGAGATGAATAGACTTTGGGTCTGATTAATTTCAGTGTGTAATACTTTTTTATTTGTAACTTTTTTAAAACTTAAATTACCCAAAAATTAAGTATATGATTAAACATGTAAGGATAATTAAATGTGGCATAGGTATACCATAAAACATAACATTATTTACTAAATATACTATAAATATAATATTATATGCATTATATTTTGCTTGAGTTATCTTTTCACATTTACATGCTGAAAGCCATTATGTTTCATGGCCTGTAATGTTCGGAACTTCAAACTTACTATCTTGAGGGATAGGAGAGAAGGTACTCATGGAGATGGGAAGGTGCTGTGGTACGGTCTCAGTCAGAGGACTGGTTGATACATAATAGATTCATTTTATTATTATAAAATTTCTTTTATTTTCAATTTATGTGAATATGCATACATGTGCACTTGTGGATCCAGAAAAGGGCATCAGATTCCCCGGAGTTGAAGTGACAGGCAGTTGTGAGCTGCCTGATGTGCTGGGAAATGAGCTCAAGTCCTTAGCACATGTAGCAAGCTCTCTTAACCAGTGAACCATATCTCCAACACACAATAGCCTTCTAGATAATGTAATAGATTACATTGCACGTGTTAACAGCCTAAAAGTGAGATGAAGGGTAGGTGAACCCAATCATATAGAAGAGTTAGAGACCAGCGATGGTGTAGTGGGTAGCTGTTTCAGCTTTGACCTGGATGTGCCACCCCCCACTGAGGCTTTAGTACTGTCACGCCTACAAGGCAGAGCCGAGAGAGGACCCTGAAGACCTGCAATTTGGATGGGCCATCTCTCTTGGTTCCTGGATCCTGGACACAAGAGGTAGACTGAGCAGAGTTCTCCAGAGAACACCGTTGGACTGTGCTTCACCTTTCCCAGACCTCATTACCTATCCCTTCACTTGTAAGTTACCCCACAAAATAAACCTCCCTTTTAACTACATGGAGTTGCCTTAATATTTAAACCAGTACTATGGTATGAGGGAGCTCTTTCATTTTGACTCCATTTAATGTTGTCATTAGCATCCAGAAGCCTCTAGAATGAAATGGCTGACGAAGGGATAATATGGGTTTGTAGACCACCCACTACTGGTCATCAGTTGGATCTCAAGTCCCTAAGTAGTCCTGTTTGCGCTCTGTCCTCTCAGTCTAAACACAGCGCCTGCTAGAAAGAAAGGCAAGTTTAGAAATATTGACACAACAGTGAAGAAATTTTTTTTTTAGCAGTGTCAGTCCTTCATAGCAATGTAGATATGTCACTGTTGGAGTCTCTTGGCGGGATGAGGGAAATGGCTCAGTTGGTCGCGTCCTTGTCTAACCCACACAAAGCCCTGGATTTGATCCTATCCCAGCACCGCATACATCAGATGTGATAGCGCACACCTGTAATTCCTGTACTCAGGAGACGGAGGTAAGATCAGAAGTTCAAGGTCAAAGTCGTCCTTGGTGATAGAGTGAGGTAGAGGCTAACCTGGGCTACATGAGACTATCTGACGAAGGTAAAATCCTCATCAGAAGTGAACAGTTAGGAGAAAAATGTTTCAAAAGTTTGGTGATGTTACAATAGGAAGAGTAAGCTCCCAGAACAAAAAAAAGTTTGTTCAGTGGCCTCCATAACATTTAAGGGATAGTACTTGTTGCCCCATCAGGGAAAAGCAGACTTACGATTCAGCTACATTTGTGAAATCGTGCAGAAGCCAGCACACTGGTCACTCAACCTAACAGATTCTCACACTTGTTCTATTAGTAGTTTATTCAAGAAAATTGCATTCAGTAGTCTTTCTGAGGTGAAAAGCTATATAATTTATGTAATATATATATATATGAATATTTATCTATAACTGAAGAATTTATATATAACTGAATATATATAACTGAAACTATGACTAATTTTATACTAACACATACTTACATATATAAATAGCATATATATTTATAAAACACATATACACATGCTTTAAAATAGCATATAAACCTAAAACACACATCCATACACAGACATCAATATCATATAAATCTATTTATAGTATACACAGAAGTATATGACTTAAGCGTTTTTAAAGATATTATTTGTGATTTGTGATTTAATGAATTCTTCATTAAAGCAAGAACCTTTTATAAATTAACTACTGTCTCAAGATTTAGAAGAAATCTCTAATTTACCTTGTAAGAGAGTTGTACAATGTCTAACAATCGCTGTGTATTTACTGGAATTCACATGACTTTGACAACATGCCTGTTGGAGGACAACACAGATGTACATCAATCAGGAGAACACGAATCTGCTTTTGTGGCCTGCACAAGGATCTTTAATTATCTATGCTAATATAACAGAGATATGTGATAAGGTTTTCCCAAACAATTACTTCACAATTTTAAAGGTTTATTTAGATTACTTTCAATTTGGTACCCTTTGTATGTCTGTGTGTCTGTATGAGTACATTAGTGCAGTGTCTGGAGAGGCCAGAGGTGTTGGATCCCCATAGAGCTAGAGTTACAGTTGGTTTTGAGTCACCAGATGTGGATACTGGGAACTGAACTCCTGTTCTCTGGAAAAGGAGTTCATGTTCTTAACCACTGAGCCATCTTTCAGGCCTCTCTTTACAACCTTAAATACAAGCAACTGAAATGCTCGTTTTACAGTTCAGAGGAGAATTTGGGTAGAGGGTGTTGTATTCCTGAGGAGGGAAAATAGCAATCCCATGTTTACAAGAAGTCTGTAGACGTCTTCCTACTTGATCAATGACTTAATTTAAAAAGGAACTGTGTCTGGGAGCAGCACCATTACTGAGCTCCAATTTAGGAACAGATCTTGCCCAGATGAACATTTTCACTTCAGGGAATAGTTGAGTCACTTGGCTTCAGAACTTCAAATTATTTCATCACTAACCATTTTGAAAAGGATTTACAGACACAGTGAGAATTACGGTTCAATAATTCTTACTTACTATTACAAAGTCCAAGTTCATAATAAGACACGGTTTAAAAAAAAAGCTCTCTGATTCTAAAATAGCAAGGAATATTTCAGCATTTTGAAAATTTAAAATATTTGAAAGAGTGATATGCAAAGTGTGTTTAGTTCAAGTATTTGTGGAAGTTAAAGACATGAATATTACCTTACAAGAATTATTTATTTTAGCTTTCTTTCTTCCTTTTTCTATTTTGAAATAAAGTCTCACTAGGCAGCGTAGGCTAGATTTGAACTCACTGACCCTGACTTGTGCTATTCATCCTGACTCAACCTCTTGAGCTCTGAGATTGCAAGTGTGTACTACCATGTCCACCTTAGGTTGTTTTGTTTTGTTGTTTTTAAATAAATGGCCTAAAGGAACATTTAGCCATCCTCTGGATTTTTCAAAGCTCTAAAAAGGTTTTACTTAAAATTTTCCATTTGGAATTATATGTAGATGATAAATCCTTGTGAGGAAATACCTAGCTGTTGGGCATACAGTTCAAAAGGAGAAGCCAGGGCCTTTCTGAACGGAGCTCTCACTGAGAGCACACACTAGGTGAAATTGACTTTCATTATGCTAATTTCTTTCAAGGACAAAAAAATAGCATAGAACAGAAATGATTTTCAGTTATGTGATGCTGTGGGATGTTCTGTATGTCCTGTGGGAGCCCATTCTTGGGTTCCTCGTGGCTTTACCCAGCAGGTCTGCATAGAGGATGATTAGGACCACGGGCCTGAGTGCAGGTGTCTGAGATGGTCTGCACTTGGCTGTGCTGTGGGATGGTCTGTATGTCAAGTTGCTCTGATTGGTCAATAAATAAAACCTGATTGGCCGTGGCTAGGCAGGAAGTATAGGTGGGACTAACAGAGAGGAGAAATAAAAGAACAGGAAGGAAGGAGTCACTGCCTGGAGCTGCCACCAGGACAAGGAAGATGTAAAGTATCGGCAAGCCACAAGCCACGTGGCAAGGTATAGATTTATAGAAATGGACTAATTTAAGATATAAGAACAGTTAGCAAGAAGCCTGCCACGGCCATACAGTTTGAAGCAGTATAAGTCTCTGTGTTTACTTGGTTGGGTCTGAGCGGCTGTGGGACTGGCGAGTGACAAAGATTTGTCCTGAGTGTGGGCAAGGCAGGAAAACTCTAGCTATAATGTGAAGTCTTGTTTTGGGCATTCCAGTGAACATAAGGCAAACACCTTTTAAGGTGAACACTTCTTTTGTTTAGTCAAAACTAAGAAAAATAAGAGGGATTGCAATGTACATCCACCTACAAGGAATTCACGTTTCGTCTCTTGACCCTAACATCTAGGCCTGCCCTTTGACCTTTATCAATGGTCCTTACTTAAAAATTGCTGTTTTGGTTGGCTTAGCTCAGAGTCATATTACATTTTTGAGTGATTTGTTAGATAATTCTGTGAAATTGTCAGTGAAATGTTCTGTTAGATGAGGCAACTAATTGCTTGCTTACATTACAGATCGCCTCATAATGTGTTAGCACATGAGAGTATGTTCAACCTTATTTATGGGAATGTCGAGGCATCAGCTTAAGGTTGCCCCTCAAAAAGAGTGGGCTAGTTATCTCTGTGTTGTCTGTTCACAGGAAAGAAGGATTATTGAAGAGTTCAGTCCCCAAACTTTCCCAGAGGTCAGAGGTCAATGAGATGGAGTATTTATACAGAAAAAAATGTAGTTGGGAATTCCCTTTACACACACACACACACACACACACACATATATATATGGTATTCCATATGGTGCCCCGGTCACACCACCTGTTGAAAAGTGACAGAAACCATAATCTGACACAAGTCCTTGTTTGTCACTAGGATATGTCAAAGGCCTGTATTACAGTTGGATTTCTTCTTCTATTGGTTCTGGACTAAGCTATCCTTGAAGTTATCTCCTCACAGGATAGAATGGACTAACTTTCACATATGACCAATCCCAGACAAAGAATTCTTACATGCCCTGCTTTGATACACGGTTACCACTAGGTGGACACACACCTAATTGTAGGACCACTGAAGAACATGAGAGTTTGACATAGGAATCTGTGAATATTCCAGAGATGTGGAATACCCTCAGAACCAAGCAACAAATTCTAAATATCTCTGTAATTTGGACAGTCTGATATAGTCTGATATAGGTCTCAGAGGTAATCCAGCAATCAGCATCCTACATAGGTAGGTGTTGGGTTAGTGGCAAAGGACACGAAGAATCCTGAGTTTCCATCAAAGCTCTGCCACTAACTAGCAATGTAACCTTTGGCAAGGCATTTGCTCCTCTCCACCATTCATTAATGAAATGCCTATAAGGTTATGATGTGAGTTTACAGATAAATAAATAAATGGGACCCTTGGGTTGGTATGCAAAAGGAGTTGGCCAGCCACCCCTAATTAGTTTAGGTACAATTGTATCTAAGGGCTAGCTATCAATTCTGGAGTAGCTGATATCTATAGTAATGTATTTAAACTTCCAATTCATGGCCTGAAAAGACATAGTAAAATTCTACTTATAATTCAAATTTGTTAAAGGAAATTTGAATGAAGCATACAGAACTCTCCCTAAAATAGGCAAGAGCAAAAACCACTGCATGAGAATTTTGTTTCAGAGTGTCTGGAACTTGACATAAGATGTATTTCTTAATCTGTTTATGTATTTACACATTTTTTGTGTGCTTATGTAGTTTTTTGTGCATTCATGCAGGTATGTGCACAATGTGTGCTCATATGTGTAGAGGCCAGAAGATGACATCCTATGTCTCTGGCTAGTACTTTCTGCTCTCCAATTTTCTTTTGAGACAGAATCTCTCACTGAGGGGGAGACAAAGTCTCTCTGGCTAAACTGGCTGGCCAGTGATTTCTGAGGATCCACCTGTCTCTGTTTCTTCCTCACAGTGCTAGAATTACAGATGGGCGGGTCCATACCTTAGCTTTTTATGTGAGTGTTGGGTATCTAAACTCAGGTCCTTAAGTGTATACTGCCAGCATTTTACCAACTGAATCATCTCTCCAATCCCCTCCCCCATACAGTTTTCTTAATGAGACCCATACCTTAGGTAGCCAGAAAAACACAGTACTAAAATCCAATCTGCTAAATCAAGTTAGTAGAACCCCTGTTCTTAGTGGAAGGAGGGTAGCATTATGCAAAAAATTATCAAGTAGTCTGGAACTTTCTTATTTTAGTATTGGTACATTAGATTTGCTGGTAATTTAGTGGCTAAAAATATGGACAAGGCAATTAACAGGAATATCAGGTGATTTAGCTTTACATTAGCTAATGGTTTTACAAGATTGAGCCAAAGTAAAGTGAGTTCAAGTAAAACCAGATACCTCATACCAAATGTAGGGTTTATGAGAAAAAGGCATTGAGACACATTCACATTGTATCATGTATTTCATGCAATTTTAACAAGGCTCTGTAGGCACACACACACACACACACACACACACACACACACACACACACAAACACACACACACACACACACAATACCACACTATAGATCAGTTAGCTTTTAAAACATTAAAATGAATAAGAACAAATGAATTCATCCTGCTCTATGCCTGTGTGCAGAAACCTATCACATATAAGGAATTGTTTCTTTAAAAATGTACTCCGGTGGGCTTATGGTAACTGTACCAGGCAGGTAAAGCAGACTCCTAATGAAGTCCTTAAAACCTGTTGTGTTAAGAATCTCAGCAACTAAAACAAACAGTTCATGAATATAGGGACCCTTATTCTTCCACTTTTCCCAGCCCAAGGGAATTAAAGTCTCACATAGCACGGTTGCCCTTGGGGCTTGCCACTACAACAGTTTTCTTTGTTAGCCTTCTGCAAGTAGCATATACCAAAGGGAAAGGGAGCTGATTTTCAAAAATCTGTTGTTTTTCTCCCTAGATGTTTCTAATATATTAACTTGAGGTTTCAACTCATCTTTCCCACAGAAAAGGCAGGGGAAAGTACTTGTTTTCTTCTGGCCAGGCCCGCAAAGTTTTCTTTCAGTTACAGAGACGTCTAGAGGGCATGTGTCTGGATCAGAGACAGATCTCAGCTGTGTTTTCAGTGTGCAGGTAGGTGGTCCCAGCCTTCTGGGCAACATAGTCTTACAATAAAATGACTCCGGGGACAAAGTACCTTTGTCAACTGCCACCACAAGCTGCAATACTACCTCCACTGATATGACAGACTTATCTTAAATGTTACAAACCTTCAGAAAACCCCAAACTCTGTTTAGCCAGTCATTCCAAATGAATCTCCCCTTGAAACATAAAATAAAAATCCTCAAGACAAGCACAGACCACATCAGCTGTGCCATGGACCACATTTGAATTACGTAAATACCTTGTGAACAGCACGAGAACCACATCAGTGACCCTGATGGACAGTGGCCATGTGGACAGCTGGTAAGAGACTCACAAGCGAGCCACATAAAATACATAGAAAGCCCTAGAAACATATGGGCTCTGTTGACTTATAGAATGCATAGAAAGTTCTGCCAGTGAAGCCACAGCAAGCCTGTGATCAATTAAATTATGTGGACCATACTTCTTTACAGAAATCTTTTAGCTTATATTATCTCTGTTCTTTATGTCTATTATGTTTATCTCTATTGCTCTGTTTCTATGTACTTACATAGGAAGATTCGTGATTTTGCAGTTTGTGGCCATTGACATGTTAGGGGTTCTATGAAGGTACTTGGGAGCCTTAGATAGTTCTATGTGAAATAACAATTTATTACTGTGTGTATATGGTAATAGGCATTATTCATGATGACTCTTTCACCTTCACCCCCTTGCACATTTTTCATGGATAGTAAAAAGAAGCAGGACGCAAACCAAATTCCAGATACTCCATTCTTTAGGAACTATGTGCTCATTATAAGTTATAAAAGAACTGACTGGGAATCTGAGATTCACATGTAAGAAAGAAATTCCAATCTCCAAAGTCTAGGATGGGAGAGGTATTGAAAAATATCATAGGAAGGTGTTCAGCACTTATGTAGAAGTACGTTTACTGTGTATGTTTCTCATGGAGGCATCTATATTCTGATTAACAGAAGCACTCATGCCAAGGAGAAGTTACTTGGTTAAGTAATGCTAAGAACATAGAGGATGTCCCCTACTTTTAAGCATGAGGTCACTATTCAAGTATTGCAACCATATGACACAGCATCACTCTTATGGACATCTTCAAAGTGTAATTTTACTTCCGCAATCTACTTTTGTTTCAACCATTTTGTGACTATGTTTAGTTCTTTCAGTCATTCAAATTTAAATACACCTTAGATATTTTAATATTGCGATCTACATGTACTAATTTCTTAAATGTCAACTTGGTTTGACAGGTCATGGCATGAATAGAATGAACTTGAGGCATAGGTTGCTAGTTCAATTCCTGAGCAATCTAATTAATTGTCCATCCTTCCAAGGTCAAATGAAGCAATCAGTCTAAGCCCATTGTCCATAATATGTTGAACAGAGAATAAAAAAAGATCTGTCACCGATGCTGAGCATATCACTGGGGCCTGGAGACAGTGGGCTATTTTGCAAAGGAACGTTTTCTTTACATTTCAATAACTATTTTTAAAAGCCTGATGGGTCAGAGAAACCAAGATAAAAACATATTGCAAAATGATGAAAAACAGCTTTAGATCACAAATGAAAAGATAGCATTATATGGGTCTCTTATAGACTAAGCATTTGGAGATAAGATGGGCTTTTTTCCCATCTCAATACTCTATGCGATTGCTGTTTCTGCTGTTCAGTGTTTGGTATGTTTTTCAAAGCTTCTGCAGCGAGAGTCCCCTTTGCTCTCTTGAAGGGGATTCCTTAATCTGAAAGGTCCCATCAATAGGAAGTTCATCCTTATGTGGTTCTTGTGTTTTGCACCAGACATTTTTGAGGTCTTGATGTAGTCCAACTATTTCTGTGTGGACCACATAAATTTTACGCGAGTCATTCCATTTATTTTTATTTAGGGAGGGACCTGTCAGGAATTTGTTTTACCACAGAACAGACACTTTTTGTGATTATTATTTGTTCTTTGTAGCGTCCTGGTGGGGTTTTTTGAAGTGTTAGATGTCCAACAGAGCTAAGAATTTAAAGGTCATACTTATGGAAGAGAAAGCACTTTCTGTCTTGGCAAGTGATGAAATGAAAAATTATAATTGTGAGTTTGGGTTTCTGCTATTTACATAGCTACTTCAATTATTTCAAATCTATTGTTGGCTTTTGTTTAAAAAATTAAGCAGGTCACTGAGATTATTCATACCAGTGACTTCATCTTGTGGAAATGAAACAATCATCTGGGTGCCTTTTATTTTACTGTTTATCATTGTCCTTGACACATGAGAGATAAGATTTAGTCGATGGTGGGGAGAAAACGCCAAATCCAAATGGAAAATTCCTGCTTGTGTTTTGAGTGCAGGGGAACACAAGTTCACATCTTAGGGCGGGAAATGTCGCTGGTGGCTCTTCTTGTGGGAACCATGAGAATAATGTATAAGATGCCATGTTATTCTTTTTGGTTCCTCATGAGGGGAGGAAAGGCAAGGACCCCATTTCTGAATCAGTCTCTCTCATCACAGTTTTGTCTGACCTTATGGAACTCTACTCTTACCAGCCCTTCTTCCAGAATTGCAAATGTCATGTTTGTTTTCCTTGATCTCTGCTGGGTTCTTGTTTGTTTGCTTTGGTCCCCTAGCTTCTCTGCCCTGTTTAGTCAGCATCTAACTATCTTTTAAGGTCTTCACTCTCTGTGACTCTTTCCCTGATGCTCAAACCCACCCTCATTTGAACCCTCATTTTTGCAAGCCAGAACCCTGTCACAAAGAAGCATTTGTTTCTCTTAAGACTCTAATTAGGTTGCAAGTATTTCATGAACTAGGGTGTTGGCTATTTCACCATTAACTAGTTCCCAAGAGGCATTTGCATAATGTCATTATAATTAATATGCAAAGGGAGAGACAGCAAGGACATACCAACAAGTGAAAGACAGAGATGAGAAAAATCCTGCTGGAGTGTGGATGCTCACCCTGAAAGCATGTGAAATTAAAGTAGAAATGCAGTGTATCCAGAAAACATTCAAAAAATGTATGTGACATTCCAAAAAAAAAAAAAAAGACCCAGAAAGTATAATCCAAAGAAAAACCTATAAAGTAATAAATTAAATTTTATAAAAACAAGGCAGTCACCCTCTTTAACATTGAGACATCTTAAAATCCCAAGGAACAAAAATGAATTCTTGTCAATTGTCCTCTTTTGATTTTCTATTGCTGTGTTAAACTATGACCAAAAGCCATGTCACAGTTCATGACTGAGGGAAGTGTGGACAGGAGAGCCACAGAGGACATCTGCTTCCTGGATGACTTGTCCTCTCATTTGCTCATTGTCAGTTTTCTCACCCAGCCCAAGCCAACCTTCCTGGGGACTGTGCTGCTCACAGTGGACAGGGCCCCCCTATGTCAACCATCAATCAATCAAGTTCCCTATAGACATCTAATGGAGGCAATTCCTCAAGTGAGGTTAACTATTCCCAGGTGACCCCAGTTTGTGTCAAGTTGATGATGAAAACCAACCAGTACACAAACACACATACACACTATGTACTTACTGTATATGATGATATAAAATATAACATTTGTCCTAAATATATATTATAACATATATCATCTTGTGAAGACCAAACAAAATAAGGACATACAGTATCTCCATTACATATTGATTCCTGTACTTCTTTTGGCTACTGTCATGTAGGGACATCCTAAAATTATCATAATTATCCATAATTATCACACTTGGGGTATATTCTTCTTTTTAAGACTTGCATTGCAAAATGGGCCAAATGTCAGAAAAAAGACTAAGTCTCCGAATCTCATGCCAACCAAATATAAACAGTCATTAATAGAAAATCTCAAGTTTCATTTATGCCTTTCAAAACTTTTGCTTCTCCTTACTTTGAAACAACAGCAGGACTTTATCCAAATTGTAAAGAGTAACTAACTTGTAAAGCGATGTGCATACATATAATATATGTGTAGATCAATCAGCAAGCCTTGTACAAGCTCCATGTGTCTAGCCCTACTCAGTTATGTGGAGATGTGCTAGGTTTTTTTCAGTATGAAGGACAGATAGGTACCATGTTGATATAAGGTTTTGTAATGCTTCTGATTATTTTACCAAGTAGAAGAGAGGGCAGAAGATAATATAAATATGAAATTAATCTAACATAGTCCTCCTGGCTACCCTCCAGTTACCTCCAAAAGTAGCAAAGCATGGGTAGCACGATTTGGATTGTGTATGTGTGTGAGTGGATAGATGCGTGTTTGTGTATGCACACATGTGTACCGTTCCATCGATAGACACATATGCAGCATAAATGTGAAGGGCAAAAGTCAATTGGGGGTATTCTTTGTTTTTTGAAACTACCTCTTTTTGGGACCTGGGACTCACTAATTAAGTTAGACTATCTGCCAGCAAATTATCAGGACATATCTAACTCTGAGACCCAGCACTCCAAGGACAAGGGCTCCCACCAACCCTGGTTTTCCATGAGTGATGGAGATCAAACTCCAGTTCTTACGCTTGCATGGCAGGCACTTTATCCACTGAGCCATCTTCCTGGAATTGAATTCAAGGCCTCAGAGACAAGCACTTTACCAACTGAATTATTATCCACCCCCCAGCACAACTCCCAATATGGACTTTGAACATTACTTCAAAGCCTATATGAACTAACCCTATGATCCATTTCTATATGGGAATGTTTCTCACCATTCAGGGGCCACTGAGGAAAGATATTTTCAATCCAATGTTCTGAGTTTGGCCCAGAGAAGAGCTTTCTAGCAACATTCTCACTTCTAAGGATAGCACAATTCTATGGTCATGAATGAGGTGGAGTTAACCACTGTATCTCAAGACCCTTGAGTCCTCATAAGCTCCCTGTCAATCAACCACAGGAATATGCAAATCTTTTTTTCTGTGTGGTCTTCTTTCCCCTCTGAAGTGAAGACTGAACTTCATTGAACAATCCCACTTAAAAAATTTGTTCTTTGATCAGTTTCCTTGACTTGTGAGACTAGCTTGCTGCTTATGGCTTGATAAGGGGATAGAGGGGAGTAGTTAGGGGGAGGAGAGAAAACCCTGCTGCTCCCAAGCAAGTGAAGTATTTTCATCATTACCTATTTGTTTAAAAAAACAATTGTGGAATGGATCATTACTCATCTTTAGCATGAGAAACTGATTAAACTCTGATTTCTTTTAAATTAATATTGTAGCTTTCCAAGTTAATCTGTTACCACCGTGCAAATATATTTGCGTGTGCTCATGTGCATGAAGAGGCCAGAGGTTGACACTAAGTGTCTTTTCTTTTTTTTTTTTTTTTTTAACTTCTTTATTGACTCTTTGGGAGTTTCACATCACACACCCCAATTCTGTTCACTTCCTGGTCCCCCCATATCCTTCCCTCATCCCTGCCACCACCCCCCACATAAGGAAACCAATCAAAGTATGCAAGCAAGTGAACAAAAGCAAAAGCCAAAACAAACAAAAACCCGCTTTAACAGAAAAATCTCTCAGCTTCTCCTTTCCTGCTTCTCCAACATCTCTTCGTTCATCCTGGTGTCAATGGAGGCTTCAGTCTGCCATATAGTGTAACTCTTTGTCTCATCCATTTTACTGGCAAGTGTTTATTGCAATGAGGCACTGATCTGGTTCAAGGCTTCTGGTTTCTGGTACACCATCATCACTCGATCCTCACCGGAACTCCTCTGGGATATCCTGTGACTCCCACAAGTCTTGGAGATCTTGTGGGTGTTGTTCCACAAGACCAGTCCTTTCACCAGCTCCAGCAGGACCTAGATGGGTTCCGTCGAGTAATGGTTAGCACTCTGGACTCTGAATCCAGCGAGTGTCTTTTCTTAATTGCTGTCCACTTTATACACTGATATAGGGTCCCTCACTGGGACCCAGGCCTACCCAATCTAGCTAGTCCAGGCAGGTCAGCTTTTTCTGAGGATGCCCTGCTCCTGCTTCCAGAATGCTTCTGCTGCTGCTGCTGCTGCTGCTGCTGCTGCTGCTGCTGCTGCTGCAATTAAAGGCCGGGAGGCTGGCACACCATGCATGTAGCATTTATGTGAGTGGTGGGCATTAGAATGTTGATGTTCACCTTTGCACAGCAAATGCACTCACTACCCACATAGCTGCCTCTTCAACTCCGAGGATATTATTCCCGACTAAAGATGGGACGGACAGGAAGTTGGGACAGTAGGGAAAGCGTGAGACGTATTAACACATTGCAGGATCCACTTCCCCTTCGGTGTCCCTGCCCAGCTACTTCCCCAGTTTCAGCAAAGGCCTCTTATCTTTCTTTGCCCCTTCCCAGTTCAGCGGCTTCCCTTCCTGTTTCTGTTGCTCTCCAAAAATATCACTTCCTTGTTCTTTTTTTCACTGAAGTGAGAGAACAAACTTCCTTGCAATTTAGCTCTCATCAATCATTCTATTCTTGGTTAATTTTTTTTCTTGCCCGGGATGGAAACAGAGTGTTACATTTAACTGGGAGAGATATGAGCTGAAAAAAAATGTGACTGTTCCTGACTACTGTTATTGGAAAACACTTAAAAAAAAAAAACTGGGTATCTAGAAAATGGATTAATTAATGGGGTACAGATTAATTAAATGGATTAATTAAAGGTGGGTACAGATCTAAGCAGAGAAGTCTCAAAGAAGAAAACTAAAATGATGGAAAAACACTTAAAGAAATGTTCAATATCCTTAGTCACCAGGCAAATGTATATCAAATTTAAAATTCCATCTTACACCTGTCAGAATGGTAAAGATTAATAACACAAGTGACAACTCATGCTGGTGAGGATGGGGAGTAAGGGGAACCATCGTCCATTGCAAACTCATATAGTCACTATGGAAATCAATATGGTGGTTCCTCAGGAAGGTGGGAATTGATCTACCTCAAGACCCAGCTGTATCACTCTTGGGCATATATCCAGAAGATGCTATACCCTACTACAGAAACATTTGCTCAACCATGTTCATTGCTGATTTATTCCTAATAGCCAGGAAAGAAACAACCTACATGCCTGTCAATAGATGAATGGATAAAGAAAATGTGGTACAATTATACAATGGAATATTAGTCAGCCATTAAAATATGGAATCATGAAATTTTCAAGTAAATGGATGAAATTAGAAAAAAAAAAAGGTATCCCAGATCCAGAAAGACACTTCACTTCTATGTGGATATTAGCTCTTAAGTCAATGATAACAATCTATAGGACCACAGAGGCTAAGTATAGGGTGAGGAAATAGGGGGGGGGCAGATAGATCAAACCAGGAAGGGAAATGGAATAGACAGTTATGGATGGTCAAAAGTAGGAGGATTGGAATGAGAGGATCAAGAAGGGAGGGGAAGAGGGGAATGAAAGATAGAATACAGGAAGAGACAGCTAAAATTAAGGCCATTTGAGGTGTAGTTTGGAAACCTAATACAGCAGAAGCTTCTTTAAATATATACATATGTGAAGGTGATCTAAATAAAAATCATCAAGTAACAGGGGAGACAGACCATCTCTTGTCACCAAATGAAGCTTCCAGTACCAGGAATGGGTTACATCTAATTGAGTTGTTGGCCAAAGGAGTTCCATGGCAATCTCTAGACAACCCAGGCTGTTGCCAAAGTTTTTCTCTACAAACTGATGACAAGGCCCTATGGCTGATGACAACACCTACACAACTCATTGAACATGGAGAAGATGAGCTGGTGCCTACCTAGAGCCATCACCCCTACTGGTTAGTGTTCTTGGTAGCAGCAGGTGTTCTGTACACTACCAAAGGAGAAAGGTAAACACCAGCTAAGCTACAAACCCTTAGATCTACAGTGGTGTTCAGCCTGTAGCATATGCTAATGTGATAGTGGCACAAAGCTTGTGCCAACAATATCTGTTTTAACTTAAGAACCTGAGACTAGATAGCCCAGGGACCTAGGGGAAAACAAAATACTATTGTTCTACTAAAGTAATGTAGCAATAAAATGACTCCTGATAATGTTCTGCTATACTTAGAGATCAGTGACTTACTCAGCCAACCTCAACAAAGCTTCCTCCTGCACTAGACGGAAACAAATACAGAGACTCACAGTCAGACAATGTGCAGAGAGTGAGAGACCTTGAAATATCCAGCCCTAAATAGGATGTCTCCATCAAATCTCCCCCCACTTCAGAGCTTAGGGAACCCTGCAGACGAGAAGGCAGAAAAACTGTAGGGGTCAGAGGGGATGGATAATATCAATGGAAAAGTGTCTTCCAGACACAACAAGACCAACACACATATGAACTCACAGAAACTGAGGCAGCATGCACAGGACCTCCATAGGCCTGCACCAGGTGGGGTCCTAGAACTGGAAGGAGAAATGGGCACATATCTCCATCCCTAACCTAGAAGCTATCCCCAAATGAAAATTTAGTTTTCTCCAAGGGACTCTCACTGGGGAAATAAAGTACTCTTAAGAGTAGACCAAATGTCCAGCAGTAGATGGTCAACAGAAAAGTAACTCAGCAACATCTTTGGAGGTTCCTTGTCTCATAATGTCATGTCAAGATTCCTCCTCCTTCTCCTCCTCCTCCTCTTCTTCTTCCCCTTCATTTTAAATTTTATCTTTTTTATTTTTATTATTTTTATTTTCTGTCTCTCTCTTTTTTAAGCACCACAGGTCCTTAGCATACAAAATACAGTTTTATATTTTTATGGAATCCCTGAGTGTGTGAACAAGTGGGTCTCTGTATCTATATCTGTTTCTTGTGCCTTTCTTGAACTCTTTCTTCTGATTGTTTTGTCTTATTCCAATGAGTGTGTTTTTGTTTTATCTTTACTGTCATCCCTTAGAAACATGTTTATTTTCTAATGAGAGACAGAAAGGGGGGTGGCTAGGAGGAGAAATGGGAAGGCAAACTATGATGAAATGAACTGTCATGAAATATTATATGAAAAATAATTGCATTTTCACCAAAGAAAAAATTATTGCTGTCTTTTGAGAAGTATCCTAGCTCCTTCTTTTAAATGTAGTATCTGGGACAGAGCATTTATAAAGCATTTTGTATGGCTCCCCTTAATGGCAATTATACATTCAGTGCAGTGTAGGTATTAAGCAAATCCCAATGAGAAATAGCTATAATGTCAAACACATGAGAAATGTTAGCAGAGAATCTCCACATTGATGCCACCTCAGCATAATTTAGCAGAATTTTCTAGGCGTTGCCTTCAAACTAAGGAGTTCTGACTACATGATATCTAAGCTCACACTGAGGGTAAAACTTGAAAATACAGAAACATGAGACCACTGAGTACGGTGGATCACGTCTGTACACCCAGCATTCGGGAGGCTGAGACATGAAGATTGCTGTGAGTTCAAGGCCTGCCTGGGCTGCATAGTATATTTCAGGACAACCTGGGCTACCTAATGAGATGTCACCTGAAAACAAACAAACAAACAAACCAAAGCAAGCAGGAGAAGACAGGACAATTGTATAAGGGAGAAACCCTTCATTTATTGAACAGTCCTTCTGTTGTGCATTCTTTTCTCATTGAATCTAATGATCTCATCTGTAAGCTAAACAGAATAACAAGATGTGGCTTCAGAAAGGGTTTCCTCCCTGGGTGGTGACGGGTAACCTTTAAATGCTACATCATGAAACTGACAATCCAAGTCTTAAATGCACATAGATAGATAAATGGTGACACAAAGATAACATGTTTTGTTATATATTGGGAAAAGATTGTAATTACTCATGTTGTCCCATTCTGTACCTTACTTTTACATGAAATGCTTGGGCATGAGTATGTTGTGGGAAACATTGAGCTTTGAAGAGGAGGAGAGAAGGTTGGGATTTCTTTCACTACAGAGTACTCCAGGGAAAGCACTTTGTGGGGGCTATGCGGGGCCGCCATCTGAAGGGCTCCTCACTCACACTAGGGCAACAGAAGACCAGTTAAGTAGATTTAGAAGTTGTAAATGACAGGCAAGAGTTGGGACCTGAACTGAAGTTCCTTTGGAAGCCTGTGCCTGAAAATTCCCTGGGCCTTTTCCTAGGTGACTCTGCTGTATGTGTGCGCACATGCTTTTTCTGGTCCCCGATTTGTTTTGTCAAAATTCTTGACCATTACATCTCTTGGGTCACTTAGCTTCACTTGTTGCCTTACATGACATCTGCCTCCTGTAAAACTTTCCTAGTTGTATATTTTCAGTTTAAACGTGTTCTTGACAGTTTTACTGTTTTGAAATGAACTTGTTTGTAGTAACATTTGCCAATTAACAGATGTCTTATTTATAGCCCATGGGAAAGCATTTTTCTTCATTTAGAAAACAGGTCATGGGTTTTCCCAGTCTTAATATTTTCTTTATTCATAAAAGTTATGAGAATAGCACTGATCCAAGACCATTCAACCTTTGATTAATGAAAATCCAAAAATTGGAGTCAATTGAATATTTGACAACTAAGTTCTTGCTTCCATGTCTAATTTCCCCTTTCTTTCTATTATTTTCTTCATCCCTTCCTGCTTCTCCTCCCTCTTCCCTCTCCAACCTCTGCTAAGTATTGAACCCAGGGCTTACCAGTGCTAAGAATACTATTCCTGGGCTGCACTTCTAGGCACACACTTATTTCTTAATCCTCCATATATTCGTACGTAGATGACTAAGTGGCTTACACAATACACTCTGCTCTTACACTTTACTGTAATACATCCTATCGAGCTGCCTTTATTATAAGATAACCATATATGGTTTAACAAGCAAGAGGTTTCTGGGAAGAGCAATCGGAAATCAAAGTTTAGTTACACAAGAAACATATTCAGTAATTCAGTGATTTATTTATTGCACATGGTCTACAAGACACTACTAGTTCAGAAGGCACAGAGGAGAGCAAGTCAGATATGATCTTTGCCATCATGAAGACTGTCACAGACAAGAATAAGAAGATAGAAAAGCCCTGATAAGATAAGTAAGGCTCTAGGATAAGATACGCTACAGGGAATATCTAACCCAGGTTGGGGCTTCAGGAAAGAAATATGTGCAAACAAGAGTACAGCGAAGCCTTCGCAGTGAGGAGATGGAAAACGAGGGGTCTACTCAGCCATTGCTGCCTGACAGATGATCCTCAAGCTTAGGGGCATAAAGCAACCATTGTACTGGATCCTAAAGTTATACGGGTTAGGAATTTGGACCAGACTTGGTTGGGATAGCCTTCTGCTCCATTTGACCTGTACATAATTGATGATATTTCAAGCTGTGCAGATTCCACTTGACGCGATATTAGTTTTCATGAGTTGGAGATCCTGGGTTAGTTTTCTTTGCACTGTCTCCTCACATATTAGAAACTAATAAAGCTGTTAGAGTGGTATGTGGAGCTTTATCACTAAGACTCTAATGGCAAGTGCTCGAGGAATGTGCTGATGACCTTGATATTAATTTAGGAGAAAAACGGATTCAATCTGACTTGGATGAAGTTATCTTTGTCCTGACCACTATATATATATTCCTTAGTTCTGAGCAAAATCATGGAGATCTAGGAGTCTTGTTACTACGGAGGACCCTGCTTCTATCAGTAAGTCCCTGATTGTCTTGGTTACTTTTCTGTTGCTGTGACAAAACACCATGACCAAGGCAATTTATAAAAGAAAACATCTAATTTGGGGCTCACCATTCCAGAAGGTTAGCGTCATTGACCATCATGTCAGGGAGAATGGCAGCAGGCAGGCATGGTGCTGGAACAGTAGCTTAGAGCTCACATCTGATCCAGAAGCATGGGATGAGGCAGAATGCTAAATGGGAAATGGCTTGGGCTTTTAAAGCCCATCCCAATTGACACATGTCCTTCAACAAGGCCTACTAATCCTTCCCAAATAGTTCCACTAACTCGGGACCAAGTATTCGATCATATTAGCCTATGAGGGTCCATTCTCATTCAACCACATTCCATTCCCTGGCCCCCATAAACTTGTGGGTATATCACAATGCAGATTGCATTTCATTTAACTTCTGTTGTTCCCACAGATCTTCACAGTCTCAGCCCAGTATAAAAATTTCAAAGTCTCTCTTCTGTGATTCAAGGCAATTTCTTAATTGTAATGTCCTATAAAATAAACAAAGCCAATTACATGCTTCTAAAGTAAAATAGCACTGGAGTATACATTATTATTCCACGAGGGAAGAACGGAAGCATGGTGAGGAAATACTGGACCAAAGCAAGACTGAAAAACTCTGCAGGATAAACACTAAATTCTGTAACTCCATGTCTCATGTCAAAGGGTTTAGAAGGCTCCATCCTTCCATTCTTGTCTGAAGATCTTCTTAGCACACATCCCTCCAACATCTTTGGGTCCCTAACACAATAACAGTTTCATTTTCACAACTTCATGTAATGGTTTCTCAGGGACCCTGTGCAGGGACTCCTCTGGCACACTCCTGGCCTCAGTGGAAGGTTTCACAACTCCTTTATTCTTGTATCCTTCAAGACTCTAAAGCCAAAACTATATTGTCCATGCTGCCAAGTTAAGCTGCTCACTGAAGATGAAGCATGGCCCCTCTTTGAAATATTTTTGAACAGACTTTGACCTGAACAGATAATACCATAGGACTTTCCTTTCACAAGTTGGAAGCCTAGCTGGATGTGGTCTTGCCTTGAAGGCACTACTCCCTTCATTCCATTTCACACCAGACCTCTCCTTATCTCTTTTTAGCACAAGCTTTGACCCCCAACTTCCTTGGTGCTATTTTTTTTTTTTTTGCCTAAAACTGTACATTTTGTGTTTCTTTTGTCCCACTTGCTCTTTTTCATTGTCAACCTACCTAAGAGTGACCACTAATAATAACATAACAGCGTCAGTATTGGGCTGTCTTCAAGTCTTCCCTGCCAATGAAATTAGTCCAAAACCTTTCAGTGTATCCTCAGGCAGATTCTTAAGACATTGGCAAAACCCAGCCATTCTTTGCTAAAATATCACAGAAATGGTCTCTAGCCCAGTTGCTGGTATTGTTCCCTTCAAAAAAACTCTTGAGCTAGTCCCCCATAGTACACATTGCTTTTTTAGCACTACTGACTTTCAAGGTCCTACTAGGATGGCCTCTTAATCCCTACTTACAGTGTTTAACCACTTTCCCAGTCCAAAGTCCCAATGTCTTCCACATTTTTCCAAAACAACCAAAAAAAAAAAAAAATGGCATGATCAAGTCTGTCACAACCATACTCTACTTCCGGGTACCAAGTTCTGTATTAGTTACTTCTCTACTGCTATGACAACACATCATGACCAAGGCAACTTATGAAAGAAAACATTTAGTTTGGGGCTCATGGTTGGAGTCCAAGACCATCATGTCAAGAAGGATGGCAGGAGGCAGGCAGGCATGGTGCTGAACATAAGCTGAGAGCTCACATATGATCCACGAGTACAATGGTGAGACAGAAAGTACTCACTAGGAAATGGCTTGAGCTTTTGAAACCTCCAAGCCAACTCTAAATGACACACCTCTTCCAACAAGGCAACTGCTTCTAATCTTTTCCAAACAGTTCCACCAACTGGGTACCAGGTATTCAAACATATAAAACTATGAGAGGCATTCTCACTCAAACCACACACCCATCAATCAAACTGTTCAGTCCTGGATCTGCCTCATCTTTCTTTGTTCTCATGGTACATGGGGACCAAATCCTATACACTGGACAGAGATGTCCTGTAACAGTCTTCCCTTAATAGTAGTCCAAGGTTTTCAAACAGTACTCTATCAGATGCAGCGGAAATCTCTGATCCTTAGGTTCATTTATCTCAATGTCACACCTTCAACATTCCTTTGTTTCCATGTGAGTCATAGGGGAAATCCAGATTCGAAGGAAGAGGCCTAGGGATCATAAGAAAAGGGGACAATGTTCTCGGTGAGCCATTTATGAACACTAGCTACCCCACCAGGAAAACAGAAAAGGAAAAGCCATCTCTTCAATATCACAGCTTGAGGGAAGGGTTCTTGGTAATACAATGTAAATATTTCCCTCCTTTTCTCCTTATCCAAAATGAATTCTGCCCATCCTTGGGCAATGGCTTTTGAGGCTTTTCTGAACACATCTAGCCACTTTCCTCTTAAGAACCCTGGACAGCTTAGAGTTTTCCATCTAGAGGAAGAAACTATGGAAGTCAATGGTCATGATCTGATGCCATCTGGCCCTTGTCCTAGTAGCTGAGGATGCCTTTGATTTTTCATGCTTAGTATTTCAAGCCAACTTTAGCCTATAGAATAAACACTTCATCCTACACCACACAAAGCTCCACACAGTTGCTATGTGACACCCTTGCCAACCCAAGGAGCTAATATTAACTAGTGTTTGTTATCATTGCACACCGTGTTACCTTTGTTAAGTTTCCTTAGCTTCGGGCAAGTCTCCAATCTTAGCCATTCATTCTGCTGATTAATCTCCTGTTTATTTGCCCTGGCAATCAGGGCCAAAAGAAATTTGGCCAAAGATCTGAGGAAGCTCAAGGGGGTGGGGAGTGGAGATATCCCAAACATTACAACTAAAAAAAATTTAATCAACCCTAATATGGAATAATTTATGTGAGATCACCTACTTTTATTGCCAATGAAAGTGAGTGTTGCTTTCATTTTTAATATTCTGAAACTTTTGTCTGGGTATAAAAAAAGGCCACTTTGCCACAGATTTTAGGCCTTTAGGAAAAGCAATTACTCAGCTACAAACAAAATTATAGTCAATTGTTATTGCATATAAATAGCTTCATAGAAAACAAAGATTTCTTTTGTCTGTCTTTCTTGTCTGGGTAGACTTCTGCTGCTATGAGTTGCTTATGCATTAAACACACACACACATACACACACAGTTTCTATAAGAAACAACTTTTCTTCTGTTTGTTGATTCTTTGAAGGCTGAACTATGTGAGGATGTAAGCTTCTGAGGTATGGATGGTGTTTTTCACACCCCTATATTCTGAGTCCTCAGAGAAGTGTTTCTGTGAAACTGGCATCTGAACCAAACAGAAATGTCCTTTCCTCAACCGGAATGAGAAACAAGCTTATAATTCCTGTCCAAAGAGGGCATCTTATTTGCCAAAGGCCTTTGATGTGAGTGTAGAGGTCACAGTTGGCCTCGGTGAGTTCTCCATGGAAGACAAGCCAAAGAGCCTGGCTGCCTGATGTTCAGATAGCCTGAGTGACTCTGACCTACCTTTCTCTCTCTTTCTTCCATTCCCAGTCTTCAGTAACATATACTTCATTCATAAATTTCAGGGTTGAAGGAGGTCTTTTTTTTTTTTGGTGAATTTTAATACTTTGTTTATTCACTGTCATTTATATTCTGCCCTATATCAGAATGGGCATTAGTTAGTGGGAATTAACAATGGGCTGAGTTTTATGCCTGGCTTTCCTATCAGAGCATAGGCACATCATATGATTACAGATGTTCAGACACAAATAGTTTTGAGAATGTGCAAGTTTCAGAGAATGAGTGCAGAAACCAGGGGAGGGATTTTGTACTTTTAAAGTCATGAGTTAATGCACAGATTCATCTTTCCAAGATGCTAGTAGGGAGGGGAACTTCTGGGCACCTTTTAAAATGAAAACAAGAATGCAAAACATAGCAGAAAATTTGAAAATTCTGACATCCTACAAAAGGAAAGATGATGTTGTTCTTAAGATAGAATATTGACAAGTATGTGATTTCTGTTGTCTTATCTCAAGGCTAACCAAGAAGAAGAAAAAGGTAGGAAAAAGGAAAAGGAAAGGAAGAAGGAAGGAAGGATGAGAGAGGAAGAAAGAAAGAGAAAGATAGAAATCCTTATTAGAACCAGCCAACTTTATAAAGAATGTACCAGATATTGTATCAGGGCATCAGACCTTAGTAGGCCTCCAAATCTTAGCATGACTGACTCCATGATGAAAGTGCCATTTTGTCTTTAAGACTCAGCATATGTAGATAGCACCACCTGCAAAAACAAAAGCAGTTAATTCATCAAAGTCCATAGCTCTGGGAAAGTCTTTAAGTATACTAACCTTACTTTTGGCTTCTGTAGTTCCGCCTCTGGCTAACTGTTCTTGTTAACTAAAGAATGTCAATCTAGAACATGGTTTTGGTGCTTAAAAGCTCACCCTGAGAAAGGCTCAGGGCTACACTGGGATCCCAAACACTCAGTGTAGTCACTGTCTGGATAATAAAGACTTTCTATTGGCTTAAACCAGAGTCCAAGCAGTCTTCTCTGGTGAATGCCCCCACAATAATATCATAAATACTGCCTTTATGGATTAATTCCATTGGTAATTAATCAATTCACTTGGTAAGTAATTTGATAGTTAATTAATCCAGTTGGTAAATTAATTTGGTAATTAGTCAATCCACTTGGTAAATGACATTGTAAGTTAAGCAGTGATGATCTTGGTTATGTGCAAATGGTCCCTGTGTTATAAGTCTTTAATAGTTTAATATAATTTTGCTTGTAGTTATCAAAATGAAATGCTTAGTAGAATAATAAAGATCAAACTTTTTAATAATATTTCTTTAAAATCCATGAGCAAGATACTTGGACAGCTATTAAATTGCATATTACGGCAACCTGGCTATCCTTCTACAGAGAAGAAACTTTCATTGCATTCAAACCATATATTTCTATACATTCTTTTTAAGATGTATATATATGATATAAAATACATATTCAGCTTATATATTAATATAATTTTATCATCAATTTAATTATTCAATAAATTTAATTATTACATAAATATATTGTTAACATAATGAAAAATATGTAAGTAATGTAATAATCTAGTGAATACAATCATTTATTGGTCAAATTTTAATAGGCAATAGTATCATAGCTAGTGTCATTTTCAATATACTTAGAAAAATAAAGCACAGGTTTTGATGTCACCATCATAGCGATAGTTCTCCATCCTGACCACTAGGTGGAGACCTGGCCCCCTACCTTCTGTCAGGACTTCCTCAAGGAGTGAGGAAACCTGCAAGTAGAGTTGGGCAGAGCTGGGTGTTCAGAATCGCAGCAGTTTTCATAATAGGTTTCACTGACTCCCAGTACTACAAGTCTAGGCAGCAATCTGAGGAAGGCACATGTGTTCATCAAAGACTTTTCAATGATCATTATAGGTAATTTCCAAACAAAATGTCTAATAACGATAACGTATAAGCAAGGTTTGTTCCCCTAAACAAACTTTTAGTAATTTCATAATTAGAAAATTTTGTTTGCTGGTTTCCTTGAGATTTGATAAAAACTAATTTTTATGTTGGGTCAGGAGTTTCTCTGTCATATTCTTGGATATGTGCATTTCATATGTATGTGAATACATACGTGTCTACAGTTGCTTGTGAATGAGTATGCCTATGTGTGTGGAGAGGCTAGAGAATAACCTTGCAAATCATTCCTCAGAGTCCATACACATTGTTTTCTGAAACAAGGTCTCTCACTGAACTTGAACTACCACTTAGGCTAGACTAGCTGGCCCGCAAGCCCTACATATTGCAAACCTATCTCCTCTTCTCCAGCATTGGGATTATGTGCATGCTGCCATGCATGGCTTTTTACATGTGTTTTGGTGATCAAAGTCGGGTTTGCATGCTTGCAAGTACTTTATCTAGCAAGCCATCTCTCCAGCTCATGTAATACTCCTCAGAGGATATTTAGCACTTGGATCTCAGGAAAGTCCTTTCTTTGACATGAAGATAAAACAAATATTTACAAAATGTAACTAATTCATACTCCACCCTTGAAGTGATATTACATCATGAAACCAAAACTAGTCCAATAGAATGCAGACTTTGGGCTATGCTGCGCAGATAATCATCACCTTTGATTTCTGTCTTAGGATTTTTACTGCCATGAAGAGACACCATGACCATGACAACTCTTATAAAGTAAAACATTTCATTGGGGTGGCTCGCTTACAGTTTCAAAGGTTTAGCCCATTATCATCATGACAAGGAGCATGGCAGTATGCAGGTAGACATGGTGCTGGAGCTGAGAGTTCTACATCTTGTAGGCAACAGGAAGTCAACCGAAAGTCACACTGAGGGAAACTTCTGCAAAAGAGACCTCCCCCACAGTGACATACTTCCTCCAACTTCCATAGTGCCACACCCTATGGGGACCATTTTCTTTCAAACTACCACACCCTCCTCCAGTGAGATCTATTTAGCATCGTGCTGACTCACAGAGATTTGGAGACAATGTTCTCCTTCATCCATTTTAAAGTGGATATCAACATGTTTGGTGTTTTTAAATCTTTCTTCTTCCTTATTTACTTTTAATTTTTGTTGTATGTGTATGGGTGTTTTTCCTGAATGTATGTCTGAGCAACATGTGCATGCCTGGTGCTTAAGGAGATCAGCAAAGGGTATCAAATGCCCTGGGACTAAAGTTAAGGATGATTGCTAGTTGCCATGTGGGTGCTGAAAATTGAATCCAGGTTCCCCTAGAAGAGCACCCAGTACTCTTAAGCATGGAGCCCCCTCACCAGCTTCAGATTTCATCATTTTCCAGAACATAATGAAAAATGGCATGAAATACAATCTAAGAACAGTCATGTACCTGCTTTAATATTCTAATGAAACTTTACCATCACCTATATTATGGATGAATAGTTGAGCTTTTCGGTTTAAGTTGTTTTCTTTGTTTTGAACTCACGTTGTTGTTTCTCCCCACAACCTTTTCTTCAAATGTCGTCATATTCCTTTTTCATGCTTTAAAGTTGTGATGGTTTAGTCTCAGTTGTCAATTTGTTGAAATCTGGAATGACTTGAGGGATGAGCTCTTGGTTCTGAGAAATAAAATTAGGTTGTTTATAAACCATCAGGTTTGTAGTATTTTATTGTAACAATTTGAACAGACAATGGTAAGTACATTACAGATGATCCCCAACTTACAGTGGTTAGACTCACTGAGTTTAACTTTATGATGGTAAAAAGTTAGCAGCATTCAGTTGAAAGAATACTTTGAATTCTGGCCTTTTTTTGGACTAACAGTATTCAGTATGGTTCTCTTTTGAGATAGTGAGTAGAAACAGCTGCTGAACATTCAGAGGACAAATATTTAATCTTCATGATGATCCTGTAAACCATTTTATATTCATCATGACAGTTGAAGCACAGAGAAGTTAGTACACTGACCAAAGGCCACACAATTAGGAAATATTATAGTCAAGACTCAACCCAGACAGCTTGAGACCTTAATCCACATTCTTAATCATTGCCATATGTGTTTAAAATAAAAAATTAAACCCCAAACCATATTAGAACAACAGAGAAGGAAACTTTCACTAACCAGAACTGTGGGAAAAACTTGAAAGTTGGAAAACAAATAGAAATGGAGAAGCATTAGGTAAACAGTGGAAGCAGAAGATGGAGATGAGGTGGGCGGGAAAGAGACAGGAGACATGGGAACCCTGAGGGTAATTGGCTGGATATAGTAGCCAGAGATGCTAAGAATGCTGACTCTTGCTACATTACTTCTTGGCCAGTCAGGGAGTCTGCATCCTGGAGGCCCCAGTACGTGGTAGCTTGGGTCAAAGACTAAGATGTTTAAGTAGTAGGCAAGATCCAAATGTAGGTTGTGATCACATTCTAGAGGCAAACTGCTGCTGTACTCCATCCAGCGGAAGCTCCTGTCTCTCCCAGAACATCTCTGCAAACACTTTTCTGCACACATTCCAATAAATCATCAGAGCTCTTAAACCTTGTCTGGGTTATGCAACCATGTGACAAGTAATCTCAATGGGAATTTCAGCCCAACATTGAGACAAAGGACAAGCATCATTAAACATTCAAGAATATAGTCAAAGGGAGCTTATATATTTAAGTAAAAAAATTTACATCTGACAAACTCAGAAAAGCTAGAAATGAGCATCCATCCTATTAAAAACAACTCAACAGATTATAAAAATTAAAATTCAATTAAGTAGTTGCTTGTAAATAAAGAAAAATTGGTCATGTATTGATTACTGAAGGTAATAGATAGTAGATACATGGGATTGTTACAATTTTTCCTTCTATTTTAATATGTTTAGAAATTTCCTACTGATTTGAAAGGAAAATCTAGCAGTTGGCCCTTCATTAGCAGGAGATGCAGAAATGGTAGTGCCCAATGAACACAGAAATAATAGGGGAGTTTATGCTCATCCTGAGACTGAGGCCTTGTGCCCCCAGGATCTACAGTATAACTATTAAGAAGATGGTGAGGTTAAGTGCAGCTCTGTTACTTGAACTGCCCTGGAACAGGCATTAAAAACAAAAAGACTCAGAGTAACCATTCTGATATCCCTCAAAGGCTTGCTATTCATAAAGCATGACGAATGCCCTGCAACATATCAGAACCAGAGAGTTGATCTGAATAAAATCAACTTCAATAACCACAGAAGAAACACTAGTACAAAGAAAAACTTAAATATAAAAAGCACACTCCAGCTTAGCAACGGCAACAAATGTCTAATGTGGGCAGTAGATACCTTTAAAGATTTTTCTTGACCATCAAGAGATCTAGTGCTGGGTAGGATTTGGAACAGTGACGAACTGTACATTGTTAGATCTGCTTGGAGGGGTAGCTTTATCAAAGACAGCTGGAAACCTGCAGACTGTTTGGGCTCAAAGAAACATTTATGAAAATGCTCATAGCACCGTAGAGCAGGAAGTGAAAAGGGAGAAAGCATAGGACAGATGAGTATCTTGAACAGGTAGATAGGTACAGCAGTGAACATGAACATCAACTTGACCAATATTTAGTGAAGAGGCATCATTACTGACAAGCACACATAGTGTGGCCCTGTTTATGGAAAATCTGAGAAAGAGTCAGGCAACGCTGGACATTACAACAGTCTAAATAGGCTTGAGAGTCATACATAATTAAGTTGAGGTCAGTAATTGTCTCTGGCCAAGCAGGCACCAAGAGAGGAAAATGCATATAAGACATGAGGACAGTAATCAGGAAGCCTCTGTTGTATTCGTAATGCTCTGTTTTTCCAAAGGTCTGAAGTAGGAGCGGGGAAGGGACTACTGTTAGAGCATGATGGAGCTTGGGAGCTCTTGCCGCTCCAGGTGCCCATTAGGCTGGACTCTAGACTGTTTTATAGATTTGAAATATTTCATAATGTCCAAAGCAAGTTAAAAACACAAGGAACTTGAAACTCATTTTAAAGTTGGTTTTGAGTCTTTAAAGGCTTTCTGCAGAGTGGAGGGCTGTCAAGGACACAAGGACCTTGTACTCACAGAGAAGCACTAAGAGAATCAGGAATGTTAATCACGCAAGGGGTGTTTCCTGAATGGAAGAGATAAAATCAAATACCTGCATTCCATTCAGAAAGCTGAGAGTGGAGGTTGTTAAGGACCTGGTGACCATTTGGCTATATGAAGAAACAGACCTCACTCTAGTTCCCTGGAATGATTACTCCAGACTTTTCCCTAGATCATTTACCCATCCCTAGGGGAGATGTCACGTGTGCTTTATGGCCTGCTGACCTCTGTGCTATTATTCAAAGATCACACTAGAGTCTAGGCCTTTTAGATACAGAACCCCCTCACGATCACATGTATGTTCTAAAAACATTTCTATGTAAGCACACCTGAGATTGGAATTATGGAGACCTTTTTCCAAATCCTTTTGTGCTTAAATATGCCTACAATAAATCACCTGGTATTAGACTGCCTGAAGTATGACCCAGGTTGACAAAATCAATCTGCACAGGGTTTTCATCCTTAACACTTCATACGGTTCTCTTCTCTGCATACTGTAGGGACCCCCTTAGAGAGCATGATGGCTTTACCTTCAACTCAGTGCTCTCTGGCCATATGAATTGTTCCAAATGAGATCAGTCAGTGTCACGAGGGTGATATGACAGAAATACAGACAAATATCTTTGTGTCTTTTCACAGTATCAATTTTTATTGAGCAAATCCACAAAGAACATTGGTTTGGTTGACAAGCATTTCCAAGTAGTTCTGTCACTTCCAGCAGGCCAAAGCAATCCTGGGTCCTTTTGCTCCATTCTTAACTGCTGATACTCTCCGTCTGTCTATCAACCATCTGTCTATCATCTATTTATGTGTAAGTATGATGGCTAATCTTGGTTGCCAATGGATTAGCATTGGATCTGACTAATAAACACACCTCTGGGCAAATCTGAGAGTATTGCTTGGAAGAGGTGAAGATGTTCCTACAGAGTGGGAAGCACTTTCCCTGGCAATCCATGCATAATGAGAGGTAATGGGGAAGCAAGGAAGGCTGTGTCTGCATGCCTTCACTCTCGGCTGATGAGTACATCGATTCCACTGCTGTTGCTGCCTCCATCTTTCCCTGACCTCAGAACCCCTTTTCTTCAGCTTCTCAACAGTAACTGAAGATTAGTGGCTCTCCAGCAACCCTTCATGCCTTTAGTAGCATAACCATATTGGGACTGCTGAGGGGATCACTAGTCTTGTGAACTGAACCAATACTGGATTCCTAGTCTCCTAAGCATGCACATAGCCACTGTTGGACTTCCTAGACTGTATCATGTAAGTCATCCTAATACATTCCCCTTACCATATCTGTTATGTTCACTCTATTGGTTCAGAGAACCCTGACATCTTAGTTACTTTTGTATTGCTGTGGTAAAGTACCATGACAAAGCAACTTACAGAAGAAAGAGTTTATTGGAGTCTTATAGTTTCAAAGGAAGAGTTCATGACCATCATGGCAAGGAGCACAGCAGCAGGCATGCAGGCATGGCACTGGAGCCGTACCTAAGGGCTGATATGCTTATCTGTCAGTAGGAGGCAGAGAGAAAGAGCTAACTGGGTATGGGTTGGGATTCTGAAACCTAAAAACCCACCTCCAATGACACACCTCCTCCCACAAGGCCATACCTCCTAATCCTTCCCAGATAGTTCCATCCACTGAGGACCAAGCATTCAAAGATAGGAACCTATGGGGAACATTCTCATCCAAAGCAGCACACTGAATACAGTAGGTTACAGAATGGCTACAAACGATTAAGGGATGTGCAACTGAGTTCAAGGAGCTCCAAAGAGGCCTGACTGAGAGGCAAGTGAGAGAAACTGACAGGGATGCAAAGAGTCTCTGTGTGACCTTGGGAGGAGGATAAGACAACCAACCCTGCTGGAGGTCTGCCAAAGTCTCTTCAGAGTCAAGCTGCAGGGTCATAAAGTTGAGTCAAGCTGCTGAAAGGAAGTGTCAAGATGCTGAAGGAAGGTATGGGACTGTGGATGCAGGACCACTCTCTATGGATGAATTGGCAGGTGGACAGACAACCATTCCAGTAAGCCATGTAAACAGTGGGGACATAACTGAGCTGACACCTACATAATAAAGGGCCAGCTAAGAAGTCCATGGTAGTGGTTGTTCTGTGTTGACCTGCCACATAAGGGTGTGGCAACCTTTTCTGGGTCTGATGTATTCAGTAAGTTGTAGGGCTGATTTTCTTAATAGGATTCTAATGTGCCAGCATGCTCATGTAGTCTCAATTTATACTGATAAATTTACAGAGTGGCCTCCTTTTTACTTTTAAAAAGTTATTCATCAGCAGTACCTTAAAGTTGATGTGAGCAGACAGTGTTTATGTGCCCGGTAAGGTGAAGGGTCATCCTGCGTCTGTATTTGGGGAGCCTAAAGTTGCTTGTAAAATGGAGTTTGTAAGGGCGAGGCACCGCCTGAAAAAGCCGCTTTATCCAATATGGAGTACCTCAGAGCAGGGCCCAGCCTGATCTTAATGTCAGTGTTTCAGCAATAAGCATGCAGGAAGTGTGTGTTATCAGCTCCTCTGGACAAAGTGATTGTCAAGACAAGGCAAAACTGAAGGTCAGTATAAGAAATTTCATGGATTCCAATCTAAGAAAGCATATATACTCTTGTTTGTTAAGAAACTGACAAATCATATATATATATGTGTGTGTGTGTGTGTGTGTGTGTGTGTGCATGTTTTGTAATTAGAAAAAAATTTATTGCTTTTTAAAAATACACATTTTACTTATTTATTTTATGTGTGTTATTACTAATTTATTTTATCATTTATATTATGCATGTCAGGGGTAGCACACAGGCCATAATGCCTTAGTGGGGTCAGAAGCCAACTGTGAGAACTTCTCTTTCTCTAACTCACAGCCCAGGGATTGAAAGCAGGAGGTCAGGCTCAGTGTCAAGTGGCTTTATCCACTGAACCATTTTGCTTGCCCATGTGTGGCTTTTTTTTTTTTTTTTTTTAAAGCTAATTCTGAAGAAGGCTTTTAAAAGGCCTCTTCATCATCTCATTTGAGCACTTTGTTTTCTTCTTTTCTGGGCATGGTTAAGAAATTAAAGAGCCAGTTTCCTTTCCAAATCCCAGCATCATTGCCTTAGGGACTATTGTGGGAACAGGCTGAGGGAGTGAGCTCTGCTGTCTCACAGTGAGAGCACACAGAGTAAACAAGCCTGCCACCTACTCCCTCCCTGAGCAGATGATTACAGCATTCCTTCACCGCTGCTGCTGCTGTGCCTTGGGCTGACCAGCCTGGATTCTCTGATAGCAAATCTCTAACCTATGAAGCAATAACGTAATGTTGCCCTTAACACACTGCATACCAACTGAATTTTCTTCCTTGTATGGCTTTTCAGAGGTCAAGACTGCAAAATCCAGAAACAGTGGAGATTAGGAGATTAGATTGGTCAATCAGGTCATGCTTTAAGCCTGTAGATACTGGTTCACTTTTACCATTGTCATGAAAATGAGGGCCAGTGATGTAGTTCATTGATGGAATGCTGGCCTACCATGCACAAGGCTCTGGGCTTGATCTCAGCAAGGTATATCAGGTATAGTGGTGCAGGCTGCCATTCCAGTTACTAGGAAGGAGGAATCAGGAAGATCAGAAATTTAAGGTCATATTCCACTGCAGAGAGAGTTTAAGACCAGCCAGGGCTACAGACCCTGTCTGAAAAAAGGAAAAGGAAGACGGAAAGAGAGAGAGAGAGAGAGAGAGAGAGAGAGAGAGAGAGAGAGAGAGAGAGAGAGAAGGAAGGAAGGAAGAAAGGAAGAAAGGAAGATAGAAAGAAAGGAGAAAATGGATTTAATTAACAAGACTTGTTTGGGGATTAGATTAAGTGAAGCTGGAACACCAAACAAGCATGGGAGACACAATTCTTCTCTCCAAAGACAAAGAGATTATAATATGGAAGCATCTGTCTATTTGAAGCATTTCCAGCTTTGAGGGGTAAAAATGGTTGCAGTTAATCAGGGTGCCCTTCTAAGTGAGTTTGAAGAATAGACAAATGGTAATAAATAGTGTTGGAAGATAGTCTCCTCACACTGGGATCCTGATCTCATAATCTGGGCTTTTCGGGGCTAGTGTTTTTAACTCTAACATAGTTGAGAAACTATAGGCCAGGCAGGTTAGTGAACTTCAGCAGCCTCCACATCATGATTATATGATATCATTTAAAAAATTAACCTTATCTTTAATTTAACCCTTGAGTTTTAAAGGTGGTTGGTCTTAAGAAAATGTCTAAAAATGTTCATATATAAATACTTCACACATTTGTATATATGTATCAAGCATCATCTATGGTCCTTTCAACAGTAGAAAAGGAAAAAAAGAAATCAAATTTGAATGTGACTAAAACTCTAGAGCCTAGTCACAATTTACAAGAAATTAAGAGAATGAGGTCTGTGTGAGCTGACATTATGGGGATGCAGCCAGCAAAAATCAGACAATTAGAACTTTTATTGGGTAAAGAATTTTGTTCCTCAGACACATAAAAGTAGTAATAGAGAGACACTTTAATGAAAAGACACCTAACAGACGTAGTGACCTAATAGTGACCTTGTTTGTAAAGTGCATGTGTCTGTGTATCATGTGTGAAACAGAGAAATGTGAACAGTGATTGGTATGGTACAAAGAATGAATACAGGCATACAAAAAACAGAACTGTCCATACAGTGGTGGCTGTGGTAATGTGCTCATTAGTTCCCATAAACTATTTCCTTAACATTGGTGCATGCTTGAAAACATCTGTAATAAAAAGTTACACGAACTCATCAAAGGGTAAACTGGGATTCTGAAGAGGTCCAGACCTGGGTTTATCTTATTTACTTCTCCACCTCCACCCTGAATAGTAGAAGGTATAAAGTGATGTCACAAGAAATATTTGAAGAATTTACTTCTACATTCCCAATTTGTTCTGTGAATATGACGAGCTGCATTTGTAGGGAAGTAACACTAGAATCTTTGAAGCATGAAGCTCCTTGTTTCTTAACAAAGGGCCTTAAACACAGACTCAGTCTCAGAGCTTCAAGGTGCCTCAGAGCTGGTCAAGTCCTTGCCACCAGGAATGAGACATCCAGAACCCTAGCACCCAAGAAAAAAGCCAGATGCCAGTGGCCCATGTCTTGTCATTCTAGCGGGAGGAAAGGCATCAGAGACAGACAGACCACCAGAACTCACAGCAGTCTATCAATCTGTGGTGCCTGCTTACTCAAAAGATAAGGGGAGTGGCAATAGAAGAAGACATAAGAAATCTATTTCTGGCTTCCACATGTATAGTGAAACGTGTACTCACATACACACATGCAAGCACACACACACACACAAATGTGAATATACATATAAAAAATATACTACACTCATACACACAGAGAGGTAATAAACTTAGTCTCCTAACTGTGTTGATTTTATTTATGTTCCAGCTATAACTTGATTTAAATGACACATTCAATCAGCCTGTCACTTGTACTCCACCTTCATGAAGCCTCAACTTTCCAGAGTTATCCTAAGAGTCATACAAACACACTTTGGCAATTTCATTCTAAACTTATCTGAAGGTTTTATGTAGATGTTCCAAACTCTCAGCAACTCAACTGAATAAATTTTGTTTGAAAATTCAATGTGAATGGCATACGATGTCTGCTGATATTAGAACAAATCTTTGGTCTTTACGAAACCAAGCTCTATGAATTGGAGGGAAAGTTCAGTCAGTCCAGTGCTTCCCACAGAAGCAGGAGGACATATTACTTGATACCCAGCACCCATGCAAGAAGCCAGGCATGACGTAATCCCAGTGCTGGGCAGGAAGCCACAGGAGGATCTCTGGGATATTTCCTGGCCAGACAGCTTAGCCTAATCAACAAGCCTCAGGTCTCAGTGAAAGATGGTGTCTCAAAACAATGAAGAAAGTCCCTGAAGAATGACAGCTAAGATTTTCCCCTGCCCCCCCTCCCCATACACACACATGTGCCTGTAAACACAGGCAGCCCACACAAAACAGTTAGGCACTACAGTGTGCAGGGAGAGGTCATTGCTTTTTTCCCATTCCCATATACTGGGATCTGCTTGTGAATCTGTTTTTTCCACCTTATGTTACTGTCTTAAAGATAGACAGATTAAACTGCAGTAGGATGATTGACAGCCGATCTGTAGCTACAATAATATTACATGAACCCAAGGCAGTCTATCTCCTATGTATGTATAAGGCTTTTATAATAGACATCCTCCTGGCTTTGGCTCGTATCTTTATTAAATACTCAGTTTGCTGATAGGCAATTAGTCCTGTTATTGACAGAGTGCTGGGTGCTAGGTGAATGTACAGGCTGGTTTTGTGTGTCAACTTGACACTAAGAGAGCAAGGATCCTCAGTTGAGAAAATGCCTCTATGAGATCCAACTGTAAGGCACTTTCTTAATTAGTGGTCGATTGGGGAAGGCCCATCCCATTGTGAGCAGTGCCATCCCTGGGCTGGTGGTCCTTGGTTCTATAAGAAAGCAGGCTGAGCAAGCCATGGGGAAGCAAGACAGTAAGCAGCTCCCCTCCATGGCCTCAGCATCAGCTTCTGCCTCCAGGTTTCTGCCCTATTTGAGTTCCTGTCCTGACTTCCTTCAGTAATGAACAGCAATGTTGAAGTGTAAGTCAAATAAACCCTTTTCTCCCAACTTGCTTTTAGGTCATGGTGTTTGGTAGCAGCAATAGAAACCCTAACTAAGATGGTATATATTGTCACATTAGTATCTTTGTTATTGGTTTTGATCTTAATTACATGTGGCTTTTTCCTCTCCCTTGTCTTAGGCAAATTTTAAACCCAGATAGACTTCTGACTAATCATTTGGAAAATGGCCTTCATTTTGTCAAAGACTTAGTCTGAGTTTTTGTTACATTATTATTACCAATATTTCTCTAGAATCCAATTTTTTTAAAAAAAAAATTAAACTTACAACATAGCAATTATCCTTGAAATATTAAAAAGGGGAAAAAATCCAAAACCCAAGAATGTGATTATGAGTTGTTCTAGCCATGAGAATTCATGACTCCAACCCACACACAAGACAAACTTTTATGAGTGTACAGTTTGTACTGTATGCTCTTGCATTTCAGTCTGTCATGCCCCAAAAATGTACTTTTTAAACTCGGATAAGTAATTAAAAATCACCCAATGACTAAGGCTGTTTTGTGTCAGATTTCCACTGGGTGGCTGCACAACTTCTGGAAACATGTGACCTAGACCAAATAAGGGCAGAAGTTTACCAGCTGTAGATGTTGCCACAGACCCTGGGTGTTTAGACTCCATCTTCTGCTGAAAATCCTTCTTACATGGAGTGTCTGTTTTTCACTCTGCTGTCCAGCCCAAAACTTTATTATAGTTTACAGCCCTTTATTTTTACATATATTTGGGTGGTTTTGACAGTGGTACTTTGATAAGACTTTTAAACGACACCACAAAGTTAACATATTACAAACAAATATGCATAATGATACAATGGGCATCATCCAGATGTTCAGAACCATGTCCATCGAGGAGGTCCGTTCAGTACAAAGCTGGATGCTCTGTTTATTTAAGAATTTTGCAACAGGGATTGGGAGATGACATAGTGGGTGAAAGCGAATCCTCAGTTGGGCATGGTGGTCACGTGACTGTAACTCTAGTACTGGGTGAGCAGAGGCAGGCAGACAGCAGGGGATCACTGGCCAGACAGTCTAGGTAAAACAGCCATCTCCAGGTTCAGCCAGAGACACAGTCTCAAATATAAATAAACAAATAAATAAATGGAGAATGATACAAGAAACTACCTAGCATCAACCATTGGTCTCTACACATGCACACAAGGAGAACACACACACACACAAACACACACAAACACACACACACACACACACACACACACACACACACACATACACACAAATGGCCACCAGAGACAGTTTTTGCCTCATCCCCAGGCAATTCACCCAAACCAAACAAACTCTCCTTTAAAGCCACATCAATAAAAAATTTGATGGGAAAGCATGTCATCAAACAGCTTATTCTATTAATTATATTCATTACTAGGTACTAGGCAATATCTTTGTGTGTCTATTTTCATCTTCGTAAAAGAATTTAAGTGAAATATCTTGGTGTGTGTATGAAGAAGGGGCAACACATAGGCCTTGAACATACATGGCCAAAGGCTACCTATTCTTCTTAAGAGCAGCTATGGAACAGAGGAATCCTTATTATAACAGATTGTCTATATTTCATTAGAATCCATTTTTTTAAAACTTTCTGGAAGCTTCTTTCCCATGAATCTTTTACAGTGCCAGTATATGGACAGCAATTGCCAGCTTCTGGGCCAAGTGTGAGACATAAAGCAAAGATATCTGTGCAGTGCTGATGCCAGTGCCAGGCACCTATGATTAAACAGAACTGCCTGTCAGGCATCTAGACCTACTGAGATCCACTTCCTTTTTCTATGTTGTAAATGAATCATAATCCCTTGTGGTAGAAGATTATTTTAAGGTGTGCTGCTTTTGTTTATGTTGCATTTGTTTAACTCTCTGAAGCTGTGTTACTTTGTTGTCTAAAACACCTGATGGTCTAATAAAAAGCTGAACAGCCAAAAGCAAGGTAGGAGAGAGAGAGATAGGCAGGGCTGGCAGGCAGAGAGAATAGATAGAAGGAGAAATCTGGGAGAGAAAAGATCTAGGAAGGAGAGAGAAGGAGGAGGACTCCAGGGACCAGCCACCTAGCCACACTGCAAGTCACGGAGTAAGAGTAAGATTTACAGAAGCAAGAGAACAGGAAAAGGCAGGGGCAAAAGGTAGATGGGATAATTTAAGTTAAGGGAAGCTGGCAAGAAACAGTCACACTAAGGCCAGGCATTCATAAGTAGTAATAAGCCTCTGTGTGTGTTTATTTGGGAGCTGGGCAGTGGGTCCCCCAAAAGAGTAAAAACAAACATCAATCCCTGTATAGATTCTGTTTACTCTCTTTCAAGGATCAATTTTTTTTCCCTAGCAAATATCAAGACATATTTTACATTTAATCTCACTTTCTAAGGATGCTCTTTCATTTATGAAATATTAGGATTTAAAAAATGAATTTGGGTTATAGCATTCTAGCCTCCATGGCAGGTTCAACACAACAGGAGAACTACAGTTCTTAAGGGAATATAACAAGATGAAAAACACAATGAAGACTTAATAAATTACAAAAATGTTTACTAAGACCTATTTTAAAATCAATTGTTATTTAATTACCTTTGCGCTAGTCCAGGTTTAAAGGCTTTTTTAATTTAAAAGTAATAACCTGGCATAAAGCATCATAGCAAAGTCTGGTGCTTCTGAAATGAAGGTCAAGTGAACTGATGCTAGAAAACCTTTGACCAATCATACTGACACCCAAGAAAGAAAGGTACAGGGCATTGTCTCAGCAGTTTGTAACCCCCCCCCAGGGCACTAAGAATGTTCATGTTTTGACTCTGCTCACCCTCCCCCATGTAAGCATTGCCCTGTGACAGGGAATTTTCATAGGTAGATTGTGTTACCAAGTTTCCCCCTTCACCTCTGAGATCATATATCGATGGGCATTGTGTTAGATTCTATTCATGTGGGTCAAAAACCCAGGAGACTGTGACAATAAAACCCTATAGAGGCTGGAGGTCTTAGGCTTTTTAGGACAATGTAGACTTTCTCAGAGCATAAACTGTCTAATGAAATAAAAAAATAGGAAGTATTTTATTATATATTATATAACTGTGGTAGTTTGAATGTAACTGGTCCCCATACGCTCATGGAGTAGCTTTATTGGAGTAGGTGTGGCCTTGTTGGAGGAAGTGTGTCATTGTGAGAGTGAGCTTTGAGGTCTCCTATGCTCAAGACATGCCCAATGTCTCAGACCACTTCCTGTTGCCTGGGGGTCAAGATGTAAGAACTCTCAGCTCCCTCTCCAGGACCATGTCTGCCTGCATGCTGCCACGTCCCACCATGGTGATAATGAATTGGACCCCTCTGAACTGTAAGCCATCACCTCAATTTTAAGTGTTGCCATGGTCATGGTGTCTCTTCACAGGAATAGAAACCCAAACTCAGACAATAATCCACTGTATTTCAATATGATTAAGGGTTATATATTTAAACATTTACCACTTAGGATCAAAATGATCAACCACTAGTGCAAAACATGATTATTTATCCAAGAAACATTTGCTTGGAAATCACTGCTGCAGATGGAGGTTACAAATCTTGTCAAATTGCAGACTAGCAAACCTAATAGTGTTGTAGTGGGGAAGCAGAAGATCTTTTGTGTTATACAGAATAGCTGTTTGACTGAACTTGGTAGGCAAATGGGGATACCTGCAAATAATTACTTATGAATCCCTGCCATCTAAAACTGAGGTTATTGGAAAGAAATAAAAAAAATCTTCTCAAGCAGGGATAGGTTAGAGGTGCATAAAGAGAAGAAGAAAGAAGGAGGAGGAGTAAAGAGGAGTATGAGGATAAGGAAGAGCTGGGTTAGGGAAGGAGGAGGGTGGGATCAGAAGACTGATGGTTTGTGAGAGAGTTACATAGATCATTTTGGTGGCTGGAACATTTTACTAACACATTTATTTTTCATATGCTGAAAATCATATATTGGTCCAGTTCTATAAAATCATCATTTATAAATCTTGTTTTACATTAATAGTTTGATAAATGTAGTTGATAAATCTTTGCTTTTTGAGTAAAGTGTTTATGTTTTTAGCATTTATAAAATATTGCTTTAAAATAGTAAATAATTAAAGAAAAAGGGGGCCTGAGGATGTAATTAAGTTGGTAGACTGCTTGTCCTGCTTGTGTGAAATTGTAGGATCAATCCTTATCCTCACAGGAAAATATGGTGGCACTTGCCCATAATCCCAACACTTGGGTGGTAGAAGAAGGAAGATCAGGAGATCTAGATCACCATTGACTACAAGGGGAGTTCAAGACCAGCCTTGGCAACAAGGGACTTTTGTCTTGAAACACAGAAAGGGAAGAAAATGAAATGTAAAGGGACCCAACATACCTGTGTAACTTGTATAACATGGTGTTACTTTCATTTCTACATTATATAACTTCTACCATTATAGTGGGTCATAACTTCCACACTAAGATTTTCTTCTATAAAATTCTATCTGTAGTTTTTAGAGTTAGTGGTCATGCTATATAAGTGGCCTCTTTAGTAGTATAGATTAAGGAACAAAAGTACCAAAAGTTCAGGAAATATGTTTGCAAAAGATATTTTTTGTACCCATTGTGGTGGTGCATACTTTTAATTCTATCACTCAAGAGGCAGAGGCAGGTAAATCTCGGTGAGTCCAAGGCCAGCCAGAGCTACATAGTGAAACACTGTCCCAAAAATAAATAAAAAAGGTTTTTGTGACATTGTTCATAGTAAAAGAAAATTAGATACAATCTAAATTTCAGAAGGCAGAGAATGATAAATATAAAAAGATAATTTAATATTGTGAGCATTGTTCCATAGTAATCAGCAGAGCAGCAATCTCTGTGAGTTCGAGCAGCCTGGCTAAAGTGAGTTCAGAAAGCGCAAAGCTACACAGAGAAACCTGTCTCGAAAAAAAAAAAAAAAAAAAAAAAAAAAAAAATATTCATTAATGAAAATATAAGTATTTATGACAATAATAAAAACCATATAAACTTGAAATCAATATGATTTTATTAGGTTAATATAAACACGTATTGAAAAAAACATTGATTGTTAGGTTTTTATCTATTTTGATTCTTTGGTTTCCTTTTTTGGTTTTCTGCTTACTTTTGCTTTCTACATTTGGAATTCAATACTTGAACAAACAGAAAAAAAAAAAATGAGAAGTACATTTTGAAATGATACATTTGGGAGATTATATAGGTAGATTGTTTCTAATCTCCTAAATCTACCCTTCTGATGCCTAGAGTTAAAGGCTTTACTTGGATTAAAGGGCTTGCAGGCTGTGCACAATGGTAAAACTCACGTCTCCTATTCCATGTAAGACTTGTATTTAAAGTGAATCATCTTGCTATGACTTTCCCCTGGGTCATTCAAGCTGCCTCTCACTTGGTCTGTGCGGTAAGTCAGAGGACAGTATGTACTGTACCTGGACTGGACAATTTTATTATTTGTCAGAATTTTTCCTAGTGCTAGGTCATTTTGGGCAGGAATTCCTTGCCAGCTAGAAAGAGACAGAAGGAAAAAGCAGAAATAATGTCCTCTACAAAGGGTGGCATTTGCAAGTTACACATGACTGTGTTATTTTAAATCAGCGAGAGGAGGGCTTGGCGGTGGCAGCCACCTCTACCCTTGGAGTGTGTCGCTGGAGAGAACCAGGTATTACAGAAGCCGCAAGCAGACTGTGCAATTAGGGTTAGGCGAAGGGATTAAGTAATCCAGCAACAGTCACTGTTATATAACAGGCAGATGCTGGCCAGGGAGGGGAGCCGTAACTGAATATTATAGCGGGAACTGCAAGAGTGGCTGCAGCCAAGGGTCACTGGCTGTTTCCATTAGAAGCTTAGTCTGTAGCCGTTTATAACCCAGACAGTTTAATTCACATCAGGCTACGACATGGTATTCAAATCAGGAGCCTAGAGGCGCCTTTTCTTTTTTCAATGATAGACTAAACTGAGCTAGAAAGAGCTAGGGATGTCAAGTCCCACAAGGATTAAGCTAAGATTCAGGTATGCAGAGCAAGTAAGATCTATAGAATATCATATACATATATGGAAGAAGGACCAGATCTAGATTTTCTTGACTTCCAGATTTAAGGGGAGGGTAGAAGAAGGGACAGAAGGATTAGAACTAGAAGAAGAAGAGAAGAAGGAGAAGAAGGAGTTCCTTTAGGCTCATCAAACTTGGTTTTAATGTGTAGAGGAGCAAGGAGACCGTAAGAAACCTGGACTTGCCACCAGGGACCCCTCGTAACACTGAAATGACTTGCTCAGGGAAGTGTTTAATATTAAGGGACACTTAAGGCACTAAGGTCCCAGGCTTATTTATGTGGCTGTTTGGAGTTTTGACATTCCTTTCCCCTATGGTCTATCATCTGTTCATCCAGTGAGTTCATTCATGCTCCCAATGGAAATGATCACCAAAACACTGACACATGGGGCTTGAGCCTACTACCTTCTCATGACTCTGAAATGAATCATAAACCAAACTGGAAAAGAAGAAAGACTTTTGAAGCCAGGATCATGTCTCTATAAAACCACAACTGGTTGAAGAGTGAGTTCAATCTGTGAACCAAACCACACTTTTATCACCTTAATATCTGAATAAAAGCATTCTAGTGGGTTTCTTCTTAGTGACAAAAATGAATAGTTGTTTGGTTAATATTTGATAAATTTTTATGTAGATGAAGTTGATGGCAGTCTTTGAACTATGTGTTACAGCCAGATGGCAGGAGCTCTAAATCATATCAAGCTCTCCACTTCATGCACAGATAGTTTTCCTAAAACTCAACATAGAAGAGCATCCTGCATCGATTATATCAGGACTCATTTACTTCAAAGTGCCTACTCCCCTGGATCTGAAAGAACAACCCATCCTGGATGAAGAACAAGACTTTGTAAATGGTTCATTCTGTTTTTTTTTTTTTTTTTTTTTTTTTTCGAAATCAATACTCAAAGTTTGAGATTTAGTTCTATACCAAAAAGACAGCACCTTTTTCTCTTTATTTCCCCTTGAGAATACCTGTTTACTTCTTATGAAAGGGTCTTTTGCTTGACTAGTGGTAAACTTCTCTGAGTATGGGGCATGCATTGCTTTTTGAATACAGTCTTCTATGTGGCACTAAGAACTAATGTTTTTCTTATGCCGTACATACAGTAACAATGTATACATTGGTAGTGTTGTTTATTGGAGCTCTGCCTATGCTGAGCACAGTATTGTATTAACTGTTCTCTCCTATAGGATATATTAATGCCAAGAATCTAGGCTAGTTTAAGGTTGGAGAGAGAAGAACTTCTAGGGGTAGTCTCAGACATTGACTTTTGTTTACAAGAATCCAGAATTGAGTTGAAACAAATAAATTAGAATTCTTGGGGTAGCATTTAAGGGAGATGCTAACAAGAATACCTATCTCTTGTTTCTCAAGAGTTCCCAGCCTTCTGTACTGTTCATTTTCCTCTTGGAACTCAAATATTACTCTATCATTGCATCTTGTTTATACTTACTCTTTATGGTCAGTGTTATTCTGTAAGTTCATGACATGAATATATTGGAATTCCTACAAACTACAAACTCCATGCTGGGGAGCTGAGTGGTAATTGGCAAAGACAGACATAATATAGAGAAAATTAGTCAAGCACTGTTGTAATAACTTGGCTTCACTCAGGCATTCATTTGCTTTGCAGTTCTTGTCCAGTGTATTATAATATTATTGGAGATGACCTCATAGGTCAAATGTCACTAAGAAACCTCATATTTTTATTTAGCATGAAAAGATCCAAACTTGTCAGAAAGTCAATATTTATCAGGGTCACTTCCTTTAATATTTTTATTTTCTCCATAACCTAATCCCCTTTTTGGGAGTCAAAATGTTGGGTTATCCTGATTCTGTAAGGAATGGTGTGTGACTTCAACCTGACTTCTGATCACTCTGAATGAGACTAAGCTGAAGGGGCTTTTCACACAGACTTTGTGGCTGAAAACATAAGAATCAGTCTTGGCACTTCTGGGATGTTTCAGTGGTGTTTGAGGCAATATTTTAAGAGTCTTTGGACCACCAGTTAAGCATGTGCACTTCTGTGAAGCATGTGTCTTTAAGGCAAAAACCATGTGCAAACACCCAAGTTTCATAACAACAAAAATCCAGAAGCATTCCAGAGAGTTTGACATGCAAAGGAAAAGTGTATTCAGTTTCAAAACCACAGAAAAGGGACTTTGGGTTGAGATGAAATGAAAACTAAGCAGAATCCTTGTAAATCTAAACTCACATCAACCGTTAAAGACATTGGAAAATCTGAGCGAGCATGCTTCCCAAATGGCCATTATCTGTCCCTTGCCGACATCTACTCCCAAGGCATTGCTTCTCTGTAATCATGGAAGTCAAAAAACAAGAGAAACCCTGTGTTCACCACAATTCCAGCCTGTTCCACCTTGTGATTTCTCATAACCTATATGATGCATGAATATGCCTATGAAGGAGAAATCAGATTTAATGATATTACATAGCATAACTGTTCACACATCTAATATGGATACAAGGATATACTCACATATTTATGTGTATAAGGTGAATATATTTGCTTGGATTTTCTGTTCAAATGTTTAGAACCCTTCACCTGTATGTTACATTTCACTGTTTTACTATTTCATAGATATACATTATATATCTAAAACTATAGAATATGTGGTGTACAGCATAACATACACTTTAATATCCAAACCACTGCCACTTGCACCATCCAAAATTCACCTCTTTGCCCTTTTACTTCTAGTTCTGAGACTTGGAGGAGGGCTCTGAGTATGAGGGTGTGGTGTGCTCACTCATGTACATGTGGACATATATGGAGGCCCAGAGTTGGCAACAATCACTTTCCCATCTTGATTTTTGAGATGTAGTATCTTACTGAGCTTGAGTTTGCCATTTCAGGTATATTGGCTGATCCAGAGAATCTGTCATATGCAGTCCCTAGCATTGAGGTTATACTTGTGTGGCCATCCGTAGGTTTTATGTGGTTTCTGGGCATGTGCACTCAGTTCCTCATGCCTGCACCACAAGCACTTTATGCACTGAACCATATCCCCAGCCATGGAAGTTATCAAATGACTTTCTCTTTCAGATCAACTACTAGACCTTCTACTGGAGCTTTTCCCCATCTCGGCCCCTCGATGAATAAGTTCATGTTCACAATGCTGGCTTTGAAGTATTCTTTTTGTTTGTTTGTTGTTTGTGTGTTTGTTTGTTTGTTTGTTTGTTTTTTCAAGACAGGGTTTCTCTGTGTAGTTTTGGTGCCTATCCTGGATCTTGCTCTGTAGACCAGGTTGGCCTTGAACTCACAGACATCTGCCTGACTCTGCCTTCCGAGTGCTGGGATTAAAGGCACGCGCCACCACCCCCTGGCTGAAGTATTCCTAATTTGAGCCTGGAGATGGCTCCGTGGTTAAGAGCAGGAGGTGCTCTCACAGAGGACCTAGGTTCCAGTCCCAGCTCTATGCTACAGCTCACAACCACCTGTTTTCCAGGGAATCCATCACCCTCTTCTGGCACCCATTGGCACCAATCATGCACATGGTGCCCATACACATGGGCAGGCAAGCATTTGTCTGTGTAAAATAGAAACAAATCTTTAAAAACATATATTTTTATTTCTAGAAGTAAAGTTTTAGTTACAAGGAACATTTTTGTCTCTGTTCTCTTTTCATTGCACTCGCATACTTGTGTTTTATGGATAAAATCATCTCTGGAATCCTGTGGAAGACAGTTGTTTTACACTTACCTTTGATGAGCATTGACGTCTTTGCCCCCAGATGTCATTCCCCGCTTGTGTTCTTTCTGGTTTTCTCCAATACTTGGTGACATAACCGATCGGTTATGTGTTTATGTATAAGCATAGGGGACGAGAGGGAGGAATGATGATAAGGAAATCATGTGTAGATTTCCCCATTGCCTGAGCTCACTACTCCTAGCAGACCCTTCATTCATCCCAAACTGTGTGGCCCAGGGAGAGTCCTGGCACAGAATTGGGGGAGCAGTCAAACTGAATGTCAACGTGACCTCTTCGATGTACTGCCGTTGATTCTGCTCCACTTCTAGAATTCATATTAAGGAGATAAGCAAGGTTATGTATTAGGATTAGATTCAAGAGCGTTCACCCCAACCATAACAAAGCAAGAAGAAGGGGTATAAAATTGGGATCACTATGAAGGATAAATAAACCATGGCAATTCAAATAACAAAAAACACTGCAGTCTTTATAAGTTATGTCTTTTTAAGTTTCCTTTTGAAGTTATATTTATTTTATTTTATGCATATGAGTGTTTTGCCTACACCATGCATGTGTGGTGGCAGTGAAAGCCAGAAGGGGGTGTCAGATCTTCTGCAACTGCAGTTAATGATAGTCTTGAACTACTATGTTAGCACTGAGGATCAAACTCAGGTCTCTGCAACAGCAGTAAGTGCTCTTAACCACTCAGCCATCTCTCTCGCCCCAGAAGTTATGTTAGAATGCAGTATTCATGAATGAGATGCTCACATTATCTTATTAGTAAAAGAGAAAAATCCTATCAACTAAATCAACTAAAAGGTATGAGCTTATTTAGAAAAAAAATAATGGAGCTGTATAAGTGTATTTGGAATGTATATGTCACAAAATATGATAAATTTAAGCTTCTATTTTAAATGTAATGTAAGTATAATATATGCAATATGTGCATGAATTTGGAAGCATCAAAGAAGATGATGAATTATTTCCAGACTCTTATGTTTCGTTTATATGTATCTTGTGTTGGTGTGTGTGGGGTGTGTGCATGCGAGTGTAGTGACTGGGGAGTTCAGAGAAGGGCATCAGAACCCCTGGAGCTGGACTTGCAGGTAGGTTGTGAGGAGCCAAATGCAGGTGATGGGAACTGAATTCTGGCTCTCTGCCAGAGCAGTAAGCCATCTCTCTAGCTCATATTTCCAGACTTATTAACTACAGTAAGCAAAATATGTAGTTTCCTATTGTTTTATGTATGTATCTCTCTATTTCATCTTCCCCTATCCAAGGAGCCAGTATTCTGAATATTAGGCTTATTGTTCCTTTGTTATTGTTTTGAAATTTCCCAACTATTGCTTAACAGGCACAGTTTGAGTCTTTCTTGTTTTGTGTCAGAAAATTGACACACATCACCTGACATTTTTTCATAACTCCCCCACCATCTCATGTACATATATTTTAAGACTTCATCATTTTTACTGCTATACAACATCCCAAAGTGGAACTGTGCCCTTGCCTCCTTATTGTATTGTGTGGGCACAGTCATTTCCGTTCAAATATTGTTCCATTAGACAGGCAAAACTGTTAAAAAAAAAAATTACTTGGCCTGTTCTGAGATCCAGAGCACACATGAGGTTTCCCTAGATGCCAACCCGAAACAGTCCAGCAAGAACATGTGCAAACTCCCTGTCAGAGGTGCTGCGGCCTGAATTGTTCTCCAGCTAACTGTCCTAACACTAGTTTATATGACTTTCTAAGACTCACATCTCTTGCAATGAGCCATTTTCATAGTTACGGTTTGCCCATCTAGTGACATAAAACAGTCATCTGTCATACTGTTCCCTTGTATCCCCCTTGTTGCTAATGGTTTGAGAACATTCCCAGTATATTTGGCCAGATAGTTTTCTCTCCTCTATTAAAGTAAAAAATGTCTGTGCGTGCATTTTGTCATTTCCCCATCAGGTCATTGATCTGACAGGCATTTGCATTTCTATCATTTCTGTGTGGTCGCTTGGATTTTTAAGGATATGACTGTTCGGTTTCATGGAAGGCCGATATCTTCTAATTTTTGGATTTTCTTTGTAATTGCTATAGTGTCTTATATGAGAGAGTAACTCTTCATCTCATTTAGTAGAAATGGTCAAATGTGTATTCTTAGTTTGTACTTTCTATGTCTTGCTGAAGAAAAATTTTCCTAGCCTGAAGATTACAAAGAAAACCTATTTTTTCCTTAACTATAATCATCTTCCTTTCCAAATATTAAGTATTGAATGACTGGAATTTGTGTATCGGAATCAGATGAGGTAGTGACCTACTTCCACATTTTTCAAATTGAACAACCCATCACATCAATATTTTATAGTGAAGTGATCCCTACTTTTCTTGATTTGTTTTCTAATTATGAAGCATTTTTCTTTTTCTCCTGTCAATGTCCTGGTTGTTCATGAGCCAATGCTGCTACCATCATCCAGGCTTTGTTTGCTGAGGAAAATTCTTTCACACAATCTCCTCATTTGTTCTCACTGATCCTGGGTCTTTTATTTCCTTCATACACTTTGGAATGAGATTCTCAAGCTTCTTTTATCTAAATCCCACTAAATTCGGATTAAATTTTCAGTTAGGCAACTTGAGGAGATGGACTTATGTGAGAGGTCCACCATTCCCGGAAGGTGTGACTTGGATAAAAGTGCCTATGCTGATGTTGTAATTGTTAAATAAAGATGGTTGGATTGGAAGATGACCCTGGGGGAAGCAGATTGGCACAATCTGATCATAAGCACCATAAACGCAGAAACCATGTCCTGATGTGGAGAACCAGAGAGAAGGACTTAGAAGTCTCGGGTCTGCTGGTAGTGAGAGTGTTCTGTTCTTATGGACACATTATCTTTATTGTCACTTGTTACTGAAGAAGAATTTAGAAAGTTGAACATCCTAAATTGACACTTTTTTTTTTTTTATCGTTTTCTTATCCTGCCATTAGCTCAGTTTGTTATTTCCAGGAGATTTGTTTTCTTAACCTGCTGCTGCTAAGAACATTCTCTGTTTCCAGAGTTCTAAAGCTTCAGTGGGTAGGATTACATAATTACCAAACTTATCATTACTTTATCGATAAATAAACAAATGCTGCTCATTTATACTTATTTAGTTATAAGTTCTGGAAGGATTTTGTCATCGCCTTTTCAAAGATTAGGTCTGCTGATTAAACTTTCAAATATTAATTTCTGTTCCTTGTAAACAGATAAACCCAAGCTTCCATTCCCAAACAGATATACTAGACACTTCTCTTTCAGCTCTCTTAAAAATGACTTTGTAGAACTAGAGTTCAGGCTGAAGAGATGGTCGAGGCTAGAGCACGACTGCTCTTCAGGTCTGAGTTCATTAGAACCACATGTGCTAACATCTGTAATGAGATCTGGCACCCTCCTCTGTATACATAATAAATAAAAAAAAAAAAAGAAAGAAAGAAACTAGAGAGTCTGAAAGACTCGGTTCAAATCCCAGCACCACATGGCAGCTCACAGTTGTCTGTAACTCCAGTCCCAGGAGACCTGAAGCCTATTCTGGCCTCTTGGGGCACCAGGCACACACATGGTTCATGGGCATGCATGCATCCATACACACGAAGTTTTATTAAAAAAAAAAAAAAAGTTTAGAAATTTTAATTTTCTCTCTCGGTTACATTTTTTATTAAAATGACACTTCATTTGTATTTAGCATGTGAATTTAGCATGTGACTTCCATCCTGTGAGTCACAGCCACAGACCTTAGCCTATCAGGCTGGAACGATACCACTCTTACCTGCTGAGCCATTTTGCTGGCCCTCCTTTGTGTCTGTTGTTGTTTATATAATGAAGTTCTCAGTTGACTTACTGATACTTTGATCTGTGTTAATCTTATTAACTACTAAATTTTTAATAGCAAAGTTTATAATTTCATTACTGAAAGTTATATTTCATTGAAATCTGCCTGGTATGTAGTCTTTTGTTTTATTAAAACATTTTATCCATATGTTCTGTGTCATTTTGATGCCTGTAGACCTTTGAATCTATGACTAACATTTGTTGATGTGATTAACTTTCACCAAGCAAAGTAGGTTTTTTATCTTGTTTGATCTTCAATCAGATCATATCTGACTGACAAAGGATACTAAGGTCCTCAGGATTAATACAAATATAAGGTATTTTCTTGTTAAGAAGAAATGACTAGAAACTCATAAATGATGCCATGTAGCAATGACACAGACTTTTGTTAAATATACTGTGTGTTGAAATTGAGTATGTTAGATGGTGATAATATAGTTTCAGTTACATTGCTTACTATATAGTGAATTTTATAGAAGATTTACCAAGGGTTTGTGGTGTGGTTATGATGCTACCAGTTAAAGCCATTATCAGTTATAAGTTATAATAATTAGTGGAGTCTTAGGAAAGATTAATTATTCTAAAAATGGTGGTTAACCACAATCCCACAAAGGAAATACAATTACAAATATATGGATATAGTTCTATGGGATGCAATCACAAAAACTCTTTTTTTTTTAAAGGTCATGTATTTAAGATCACAAGGAGAAGATGTTGAAATCTTTTAATTTCACAGAAAATCCCTTTGCTCTTCTTTTTGAATAAGCTTAGATAGAAACTTAAGATTTCATGATGGAACAGTACAGACCAAGTATACCTTCAACTCTAAAGAAACAAACACGCAGCTCTATCCTAGCCTTATTCTTCTCCTGAACTTCCTTCAAATTAGAGCTCTGTCACTTAGAAACAGTGGCATTGGCTCCATGTCATTAGATGTAAAGCATTTTATCAAACACTTAGGCATGTACCATGGCATCTCTCAGCTAATTTTCCTGAGATCAATTGCATTAACATTGTGTTGCAAGCATGGTGGTATAATCCTGGAATCCTAGCACTTGGGGGTAGATGCAGATGAGGCCAGTCTGGTCTGTGTAGGGAATTCTGCTGTAGCTCTGGCGACAAAAGGGAGCACCGCTCTCAAAACAAACAAACTTGAAAAAGCAAAATAGGAAATGAAAGCATGTGCAAGAGGCTCATGAAATACTTTCTTCCACAACAGGATGCAAGACATTCCTGGTATACCTGTTGGGTATACAAATTTTAACATTTCCTCATAGAACAAACTTGGAAAAATAAGTTCAAATTAAGCAAATCCACTTTTCCTTCTACCAAAGGGAAAATATCCGGAGGAAGTAAGAGTCATAGAAAGATCACTGGTTTTTAATAAAAGCACTCGCCTCTAAGGAAGGGACAGAGTATTGTCAAGTACTTCTAAGTATATCTGTGTATACTTCAAGTATATCTGTGCTGGGAAACAGTTCCCCTTGTGCTCCTCACATTTTGAACCATCTTGAGATGGTTCTGGACTACTTCATTTAGGATTTCTGTATAAAAATAAACGAGTGAGAAATGATGTTTCCCACTAGAACAAAAATCTGGCAAGCTTGCTGTCTACCATCATAAACTTTGTGTCTCCCTCCTGGAGAAGTGAATAAAAGGAGAGATAAGGTTATTTTCAGTTTAAAACTTACATTCTGCATGTGAAGAGATTTTCTAAAAAGCAAACTGCCCTGTGTACCTGCTACATCTGGACCTGTCTTTGTCATTTCCTCAAGGTTTGGGGGCAAAGGAAACTCTCAGAAGTCATGGTGTCCATGATTCTCACCATGCTATAATAAAGTCATTCATCTTTCATGTAGCGGTCTCATGTCATACTTTACATCAACAAAACTCTAGATTTTTAGCTTGCATGATGGCCAATCTTGGTTGTCAGCTTGTCAAAGCTGGGAAGCAGGAACTCAACTCTCCATCAGATTGTTCCGTGGGCATGTTTATGTGATATTTTATTGATTGCTCATTGATGTAGGAGAATCCATGCCACTGTGGGCAGTGATGCCCCTAGGGAGGTGTTCCTGGGCTAAATAAGGATAGCTGAACCTAAGCCTGAGAGCAAGCCAGCAAGCACTGTTCCTTCATGGACTCTTCTTTAGTTGCTGCTCTGTCTTCCCTCCAGGAAGGACTATAATCTATAAACCAAATAAACTCTTTCTATCCCCAAGTTGCTCACGGTCATTATATTTATCACAACAGAAAAATAAAATGGTCAGCTTGCCAGATAGAGAACATATCTGATCCTTCACAGTTCTTAACAATTTGACTACAGTAGTGAGGTGGTGACTAGATGTAACCCTTCAGAAAGATAAAGGATGTGAATTCTGCAGGCTGAATTTGAGAAAGTGGCAAGAATTCTAGGATCAGCTAGCAAATGCTGAACAAGAGGCCACCACAGTTCCTCCCATGAATGAGGATTTGGAAACTTAGTAGTGATAGATGTGACTGAAACAACCTTCCCAATTGTTGTATGGTTACTGTTCACTCTCTTTCTGGGAGAGTGGATGAGTGACTGTTACCATGACAACAGGAGAACAAGCTTTCAGTCTCTAGCCAAAAGGCAACAAGCTAGTGAACCAAAGTCTCCAAACCGGAATGTAATAAACGGTGCCATGATGGGAGCCTTGCTGTTCAACACACTGTTTGGGGAAGGCCAACATGAGAAGTTCTTCTGTTTGAGATGTGAGACCGCACCTGTTCAAATCCTACACAAACTGAGTGAAATGTAATCCTTACCCAGGGAGGCCCACTTACTTTTGATAGCCTTTTATTCCTGCTTCCTCTCTGCCTTGACATCAGCTGCTGGACTGAGCGATCTTCCTATCCTCCGAGAGACCATTGGTCATGTGCACCAGGCTCCATACGATGGGGAAGCTGCTGACAGCAAATGTCGAAGCCAATGTCTTATCGAATCTGGTAGGTTCAAACGACATTAGGCTTTAATGAATTGGATTTGAACTGTTTTTATAATAGGAAAAGTGATGCAAACTAATGGGTTAAGCAATGTGGATGAGGTCAAGCAGGGTTACTGTGGCTTCTGTGTCTAAATAGATTCCCTTACCTCAGAAGTGCCAAGCTGGGACTCGTGATCTTAATGAGTCTTTAAGCTTAAGTTTCAGTTCACTGATGATACTAGAAAACAGAGGTAATCTTGAGCCCATCACCTCTTGAAAGGGGTTAATAGAAACAACCTTTGCAAAAAATAGATTTTAAAAATTAGCTTGTTGCCAAGCCTGCTGGCATAGGCCTGTGCTCCAGTTGCAAGGGTGTTGTGGACTAATCTTTTTGTGCACTGTGAAGGCATGTTTTTGCCAAGGCACCAGAGCTGAACGGCCAATAGCTAGCCAGGAGGAGGTTAGGCAGGACTTCTGGACAGTGAGAGAGGAAAGGAATGAATCTAGGCAGGAGAGAGATGCCAGAGGAGACAGAGAGGAAACAAGAGGTGCAAGATGGAAGAGAGGTAAAAACCTATGAAGCAAAACATAGATTAATATATATGGGTTAATTTAAGTTATGAGAGTTAGTGGGACAAGCCTAAACTATAGGATGAGCTTTCATAATTAAAAATAAGTCTCCATGTCATTTTAATGAGCTGGTGGTCTAAAGGAAAGTCCAAGTACACAAGGGGGTGAAGTGGAAGGTTTACAAGTTCAAGATCAGGGAGGGCAACTGAGACCCCACGTCAAAACAAAAAATAAAAGGAAGGCTGTGGATATAGCTCAGTGGTAGAGAATTCACTTGGTATGCAAAGGACTGAGATTGAATCCCAGTGCTGAAAAGGAGGAAAGAAAGAGTTGCTTATTGCTGGGCTTTTGGCAAAGCTAAACGTCTCATCCATGGAATCCTCGAGACACTGTCATCTGAATCTTCTGGTGCTCCATAACTAGTAAAGTAAGATGGACCCCCACAAGTCTCCTAAGCAGAGGCCATTTATTGACCAACATCTTACACCCCAATCAGAATAGCAATGTGCTCTCTTAAGGTTACTTTGAGGCAAACCCTTTATTCTCCTCCCTTAAGCTTTCAAATTCCTATTCACAAGATCATCAGCCCTAGGTTCCCCTATATAAATGCAGCAGCTTATACTGATTTCAGTATTTGTGGCTATACAGAAAGCAAGCTGCTGGAAATGCCATAAAATTTAGCATGCATAACGATGTGTGTAGAGTTTCATGAGAGTCTGGCAGTGGCATTTCCTCTCCCAGAAAAGGACAGGACTCCTGGACATCTTCGGTGAAAGAAGTCTTACTTTCCCCGCTATATTTAAACTTGCTGCTTAGGTTAACAGATATTATCTCTGAGTGCTGGAAATTCACAGAATTATTTACTGGTTTATTGTCTGTTGGTCATCTTGTGTTGTTTCTACAGTGAACCTGTATCCACTCCAAAGAACTGTTAAAACATTGTGAAACAAATAAACACACACACTCACACACTTTCTTTTGGAAAAGTATGATCCAGGAAAAAAAAAAATACAGAGGATAGCTTACATTTTCCTTGGTATCTAGAAAAACAACAGTGATCTTTGATGCTAAACAGTAAGATGTAATCCTGCAGGCAAACCCGGGGCTTCGTTTAGAGTAGAAACATAGGAACAGGGATTAAGAATGACAAGGCATTAAAGCCTTGGTTGAAAAAATAGATGCAGTTGAACAGTATGTACAGAAACTTCTCAGATTACAAAATCAAGCAAAAGCCAAGCACCGTCTAGCTTTTGTTATCTATTGTTCATATCTTCTGAAACACAATGATATCACCAATGACAGAAACAATATATTAACAAGTAGCTTTCCCTTCCTCTCATGGGGTCTCAGGAACTGACTCTCAGAGTCCTTTTTGGATCCTGATCTCCATCATCACCAGACAGACAGATTTCTCAGAAGGTTTAGGTGGGCTCTTTTACGGTAATAGGACTTTGAAGGATCTGAGATTGGCAACTTAGCTTCACAGTCATCATATATCTTCCAGACAGTGGAAAAATGTTTGGGAGCAGCAAATTGAAGTTCATCTTTTGGGGTCCTAAGAAATACCATTTACTTTTGTAGGGTGGTCCAACTACCTGATGAAATGAGGAGCCCTCACCTCTATGGACTGGAGTTATTTTCTATTGGTATATTCCACTCATAGTAATATAGACAAACACATTCAGTTTATGTAACTCTAGAAACAGTAGTTATAGCTTTCTTTTTTTCTTTCTTAAAAAAACCCAGCAGCTTTTAAAACTATGCTTCTCATCCTTGGGGTAGTTGCTAATGGCAACAGAAAGAATGCACTGGGGTGTCATAATAATCCCCCATTAAATCTCTAGTGTTTACATTTTAATGCTATAATTCAAGAGCTGACAAAAGCCCATTGAGTGTGCCTATGGGGGAGGAAAATGAGCTGCCCATTTTCTCAGGAATGATGCTATAGCAACAAGGAATGAATTTGGGGTCAAGGAACAAGCAGTCTATGAGCTTTGTTTGCATTTCCTGCCTAAAAGTAGAATCTAACACTATAAATTTTGTCCAAAGACACAGTTCTTTCGAGAAGCCACAAGATAACACACCTTGTGTCGCCGTGTTTGACAGCAAAAGCAGAGAGAACTGGAAGAAAGACACACTGATGAGTACACCAGGAAATGATTTTCTGAGCAGCCACATAAGAAACATCCGCAATTTCCCATCCTTTCCTTGTGACTCAATACTTTGCACCCGGGAAAATGGCGCTTTAGAACACAGAGAAGTGTTACAATCTGCAAGATGCCTTTCTGCAAAGAGACAAAGGAGAGCTGATAGGCAGTCCCTGAGTGTGACCCCCTTATAGTCATGCAAGACATGGCAGAATAGGGCGGTGTTGATTTTGTCTGGCCTTTATAATGGCGCTTTGGTTTCTATGGGAGGATCTTTCTTCTACCAGAATAAACAAATACACCTGAATCACAATTGCCTATTGTGCAGCAGAAAGAAAAGGAAAAAAAAAAAAAGAAAACCCTATTCCAAGAAGTTTGTACTGCCAACTTTTCTCTCCCCAGGCATCTGTGTTTTTACTTTTGGTTTTGGTGACAAACATTCTCATATTGAGTCAGTGCTCAGTAATGTAAAATAGCATGTTTTGGATGGTTAGCCAATAAAATGATCTAGTTAAAGACCATATTTATATGGTACACAAAATATTAGGATGCTAGATTTTCAAGGGTAAAGCACAGGTGTAAACATCTGTACACAGTGCAGCTCAGCAGCTCTCAGACCTCTTCCTTCCTTTGGGTCCCCTCCTCTTGGTCCTCACTGATTCACTCCACCAATTAAAACTCCCCACCTTCCTGGTTGTTTGTCTCAGCACGTGTATCACCTACTCCAACAATGCATCCTGAACACAATGGCAACCTTAGCCATCTTCCAAAACTGCATATTTCTTCTCTTTAAAAATCTGTGATGTCTAGAGAACCAAGCCCATACTTCTATAAATTGACTCTGCTGTTCCACAGAATCCACAGTTGTATAACTTCTTATTTTACTATACACTTATTCCTTCCTCACACCTTGTCTAGTCAGTAGACCCTGACTAGAATTTTTCATTATTCTTTCCAATGCCCAGGGCTAGTTCAAATATGACTCTTTCCACAGAAACCTTTCACATAACTTCCAGAAAATATTTCATCTTTCTTATTACTGCACACATTTATTTATTCACATATTTAGTTTTGTGTAAGTTTGTCATCAAAATTACACATCAGATCAACGCAACATAGGCATGTATGTAAATGTCATAAGGAAACTCACTCTTTTATAAATCATTATCACTAAAAAGAACAGAAAGTTTTGATTCTATGACAGACCATCACAAAATAACAGAAAATGAGCTAGCATTTGTGTGTAATTGAGGTGTTAGGGAAAAAAAGGTGAGAGTAGAAAAAATATTTGAAGAACTGTAACTGGAACATTTCCTATCTACTCATTATTAAAAGACTCAAATCAAATAAAAGAAAGGTGCAGGGATTCACTGCATGAAGCTGCTGAAAACTAAAGTTGAAGAAAAAACAAGTGAATCAAAAGAAAGAAAGTCATATTAATTATTACCAGCAATGAAAAGAGGCAGACCTCTCAACAGAAATAATGAAAATGAGAAGAGAGTGGAATAGCATCTTCAAATGATTGAAAGAAAAATAATTTGTCAATATCACAAAATATTAGTGATTGTATATGTACTACAAGAAGTACTATAGCTTTTTTCCTGCTGAGGAAAATGATACCAGATGGAAATGTGTTTGTGTAATAAAGAATGAGGGCTGGCCAAGGGGCTTACCTGGTAAAAGAGCTGTCTGTGAAAACCTTAAGACGTGAGTTTGATCTCCAGACCCCAAGGTGCAAGTAGAAAGCAGACAAGCAATTCTCGAAAGCTGTCTTCTGATTTCTACACCTCTGCCATAGCATGTGTACCTGCACGCGCGCGCACACACACACACACTTTCTCCATCATACAATAATTGTTGTGGATAATCGTTCTATATAAATAAAACACTGATGGCCAGTGACCAGGCAGGAAGTAGGTGGGACAAGGAGAGAGGAGAATTCTGGGAAGCGGAAGGCTGAGGGGGGAGACACTGCAGCCACTGCCAGGACAAGCAGCATGTAAAGACTCTGGTAAGTCACCAGCCACGTGGCAAGGTATAGATTTATAAAAATGGGTTAATTTAAGATAAAAGAACAGTCAGCAAGAAGCCTGTCACGGCCATACAGTTTATAAGTGATATAAGCGTCTGAGTGATTATTTTATAAGTGGATTGTGGGACTGCGGGGCTTGGGGAACCTGGAGAGAAGCCCTCCAGCAACAAATAATAGTGATTAATAAATAACAAGGAAGAAATATTAAATACTGTAATGAAATTGAAAAAATTATATTAGAGGATAAACTTTTATTTGACAAAAATGAACTAAATTTACAAAATGAAAGAAGAAATTGAAGTATTATAAATTTAAGAAAATTATTATTAAAAATTCCCAAATGAAGCTGTTGGGCCTGGTAGTCTACTGGTACATTTTAATATGTATTAAAGAAGAATTTATTCCAATTATTCTTGTTTTGGTCTGATTTATCATTTTTCCCACAGGAATACCCATTTACGGGAATTGTTTGAGTTTAGTGTTTAGTGAAAGTTTTATCTTAGGTTTGGCCAGTAAAGAAAAGAATCTGGCCATTAATTTCAATGAAGCTGTGTAAACATTGGCGAAGGCTCTCCACTTGCTCTTCAGTTAGCACTTGACATTGACTATTAGCGTCAGCCACTTTTGCCCACCACATAAATTGATATACTCAAAGAGAAATAAAAAATATAAAACCCATACTCTAACAGCTCAAATAACTCAAAGTTATAGTCTTCCTAAATATGACTGACATCCACACCAACATGCACAATGCCAGCATGCTTGAAAGGAGAAGAGAGGAAAGAAGCCATGATGTGTTTGAGGCAAGATAAATGTGAGTTTGGATTTTATATAAACATGCCTCAGACCAAATATGTGGTGGGCTGATTCCCTCTCTCATCCCATTTTTATCATAAGGTACTTCATAAAGATAAAAGAAAAAACAAGAAAAGACATCCTTGTTTGTTTCCCTCCCTACTTCTAACAATTGCCGCTCCGGCTCATCACAGGACACATTAGGCAGAGTGAAGAATAAGGTGAATGGGGTGTATCTGGGAACAATTATTTGAAAGACAAGACTGTAAGGGACAGGGAAAGTGAGGCATGCTTAGGTGACATGTCTTCACACATCTTTGAGTGGATAGCATCCTGATCTCTCTTCTTATTGCTCTGATAAAATATCCTGACAAAAGCAGGCAAGGGAAGAGAGGTTAATTTGAGCTTATAATTCAAGAGACAGTCTGTCATGTTGGAGAAGTCAAGGCATGAGGGGCTTGAAGCAGCTGATCATATTATGACCTCAGTCAGAAGAAAGAAATGAATGTTTGCCCAGCTCACTATATATATATTTTTATTATATATATATATATATTGTATTTTATTATATGTATGTAAATATATTTTAAGATAATTACCCATATGTAATAAAATGTAAAATATGCCATGATACATATTATATTATATATAGTATATGTATCATACATAGTAAATATATTATATATATAGTATAGGCTTCCTCACCCAGGGAATGGTCTGGCTCACAGTTAAAATAGTTCTTCCTACATCAATTAACACAATCAAGGCATTTCCTCACAGGAGTTTCCTGGGGGCTTCTCACAGATGGTTCTGGATTCTGTCGTTGACAATACTACCATCACAAATAGACATCAGAATTTCATAAAAATAAATAAATTAGAAAATCCCTGTAAGTCTGTAGAGAGCTGCATGCAGCCGCACCTCAAAGATGGCGCTGGCTTCTGCCTTCCACCCTCCCAGACGGTGAGTGCTCTCTGTGATAAACAACTCCTTATTTGGCTAAGGTTGAGGATTTGGCTTGCTTCCGCGCACCTGGACCTATCCGCAGTACCCATGTGGCAGATTGGGGTTGGCTGCCCAGAAGCTATTTAGGTTGTGGGTTGGCTTTCCCAGGGTCAGAAGTCAGAAGATTGTTTCAAGGTTCCTGAATAAACTGCTTGGAGAAGAGCCTGGTGTTGCGTCTTCCTTGCTGGTCGAGGCAGACGCGACCTAAGTCATCTCTACTTCAACCCCTGGTCACTGGCATAACTTACTCTAACTAATTAGAACCATGTATTTTGACTGAGAAGCACAGCACCATACTCTGGCCATTGATTTGAGTATATATATGTAGTGTTATAAAAGATTATTTCACTTAGTATTTGTGTTTTTGACATAAAATGTCCCCTTCAAGCTCAGGTGTTTGTCCCTTTGGTTCCCAGACAATGGCAATGCTGTGCAAAGTTGTGGAACTTTTAGGAGGTGGGGTCTAGCTGGCAGGTGTAGAGCTGGAGCAGTGTGGCTGTCCAGTTCCAACCTAAGTTCTTGCTTTTTGATCCACTGACATGTTCTCACCACCATGGACAGGGCCCCAGATACCTTGTCTTCCCCATCATCAAACCGAACTACAACAAATCCTTCCTGGGGTTGCTTCTTGTCAGGTATTTGGTGACAGTGAAGAGGAAAGTAACACACCTAGCGGCATTCTCAAGCTTGTTGCCCTGTGCCTTCATTAGCTGTTTAATTACTCTTTAACGTTGACTGATTGAGGATGATGTGGGATGTCTTCGGACCAGAAACTATTGCACTGTTTCTATAAAATGAGTCTTTTATATATCAAGAGAAATAATCAACAGAGTGAAGAACCAACCTATATTGTGAAAGAAAATGTTTACGAATTCTACAACTAATAAAGAGTTAATTTTTCAAAGTATGTGACAGTGCAAACAATACAAATAACAAGAAAACAGTATGATTTTGTTTTAAATGAGTAGAGGACCAGACTGAACATTTCTGAAAAGATATGTACAAATGGCTGATGGGTGGCTGGAAAACTGTACATGATCACTAATAATCAGGGAATTGCCAGTTGAAACCATGATATATTATCTAATACCTGTTATGACAGACATTATCCCAAAGTCAAGGGACAAGTGTTTGCAAGGTTTTGGAGAATAGGATACCCTTGGGAATTGTTTGTGGGAATGAAAATTGTGGACTTGTAGAAAACATTGAAGAGATGCCTCATAATTTGGAGTTTTAAAACAATGAGATGTTGATGCATGAGGCCAAGATACTTGCTAAGAAAGACTAGCCTTGGAATATTGGAAGATGCTTAGCAACAACCCTGGCTTCTAGCCACTAGATGTCAGTAGCATCCTCCTATGGTCTGAAGATGTGGACAGTGGCTGGGGTAAGAGTCCAGGGGTCTGGAAAGGCCCTGATTAAGAAGAGCCTTTGCCTTAATCTGATGCAATGCCATGATTCCTATGCTGGTGGCATGAACTATTTTTAATCCCACGGATGATGGTACAGCCTGAGGTTCCTAGGTCAGGAAAAGTAAATCCATGTCTGGAATATCTGCCAATTCAAATTTAATTCAAAATCAATCGCTGTCCCTTACAAGATTGAGGGAGACCAACTCGCTCAGTTTGCTACCAGGTGGCGGGCTGGTGTCCTGAAGGAATAGCACTGTATTTGGAGCTTAGTGTTAGTGTCTGTTGCTATCCTGGATGTGTGACAGTAATAGAAATTATACCAGCCTTAGTCAATGGAAGCTTGTGCGGTTGGGCCCCTGCAAAACCTCCATCCCCCACACATGGTCACTCTGTTCATGTGCCCATTCAAACATTGGAGTCTCTGATGTCAGAGGATGGCTGACACTGACTGCTTGACTTGTCTACTCTAAATGACTTCTTGTTTAGTGACCATCAGGGTTGATGCTCTCCTTTGGACATTAACATGAAATACAAACATTTTCACTCGTTATTCCTGCTCCCATTTTCTTCATCTGCATCTCATGATCTCAGAACGACCGGCCCCTCATCTTCCTCTCTGTCTCTTGCCTAACTATTTGTCACTTCATGGATTTGTATATTTTATAACCTTGGTTCATTCTTTTTCTAAAAAATGAGAGGGGGAGAAAGAAATAAACCGTCCAATGAGAGACCTCTCATAGAGATCACCATAGAGAGAGCTCATAATGAGTCCCTTGCTCCACATACTGAACGGGATAGCTTGCAATCCATCCTTTGTTTTTTTTTTCCTTCTTTATGAAGCAGACACAGGGGAGCTCTGTGCACATATTGAAGAGATACTGCTTATACTGCTTAGTAAGTCATGGTGGGTGCCATGGCATTCTGGCCCACCAGGATGTGTAGCTTATTTGAGCCCTGGTGTGGCTTTTGCTGAGCCCTGAGCATACTTGAATCTAAATACTTGGGTTCAAACACATACACACACACCACACACACACACACACATTTCAGCTCTTCATTCTTATTTTTATCATCTCTAAATGAGAATTGAGTAAAATCTTTTCTATTTCTGCAATATAATTTAATATTTTGAATAATGCTAGAAGACATTGGTTAATGCCAAATACTTGCTTTAAAATTCAAGGGGTTTATCCAATAGCTTTATCTGTGTACACCTCAAGAGACCTTTTATACTACTGTGAACAACTGAGTCATCATTACAACAGGCTCTTCACAGCCATAAAACAAACCCCTCTGTACTCACAATAGCAATATTTTGAAGCATTCTGCATTCAGTTTCTTGTACCAACTGGTATCACAAAGTATAAACTGAATTTATAGACATTAGATGTAAACTATAGGATACAGGATTTCCACTACAGCATCCTTCTAAATGAATCACCCAAGCTCTCTTGGCCAAATTGACAAAGAGAAACTCAATCACATCAATACACTACCATAGGCCCCACTTAGAACCCCTGAGGCCTAGTGTGGTCTGGTGCAGTTACGTCTATGAGAAAGGAGAATCATGAATGGATTTTACTTAGGCAGGACTCTAGAACCAACTTTTCTGTCTTTGACATCTTATTAATAACAGAATTGAAGAACTATTCAAGATATATTTTCCCATGCTATGAAAGCACCTTACCTGGCACTGACGTATCTGATGTTAGTGAAAGAATTCAGTCTCCTGGTATTAAGCAAATGTCAGCTGTGATGCTGTTTAAGTTAAGGAAACTCCCTTCCAGTCCTAGATTTTAGAGAGATTTGATTTTTCAGTAGGTGTTAGTGTTTGGCATCTGTCATGTCTGAGATTTGATTTTCAATGGGTGTTAATATTTGGCATCTGCCATAACTGCATCAAGTGATCATCATGGGACTGTTCTTTTTAGTCTGTTTATACGGCAGATTTCCCTGATGTGTTTTTAAATATTGAATTAGAATTGCATCCCTGAAATAAACCCTGCTCAGTCATGGTACATAATTGCTTTTATGTCTTGCTGAATTCTATTTGTTAGTACTCTCTAAAGGAGATTTACATCTATATTCATGAGAGATTTTTGCCTGCATTTTGTCTCTTTCACCCTGCCCCCACCCCCAGTATCCAAGTGGTGCTTGCTTCATAAAATTAACTGGAAAATAATTACTCTCTTTTATTTCCTGGAAAAGACTACATGGACATGGTGTTAATTCATTACATATTTGCCTAAGTCAGTGGTTCTCAGCCTTCCTAATCCTTCCTAATGCTGCAACCCATTAATACAGTTCCCCATGTTATGGTGACTCCCAACCATAAAATTATTTTCGTTGCAACTTCATAACTGTAATTTTGCTACTTTTATGAATCATAATGTAAAGACTTGAATTCTACAATGGTCTTAGGTGATCCTTGTGAAAGGGTCATTTAACCCTGAAAGGGGTCACAACCCACAGGTTGAGAAACACTGTCTTAAGTAATTTTTTTTTAATTATTAATTCAGTCATTCTTGCTTTTTAGAACTAGTCATCTGTTCCAGCCTGTATAGGTGCCTTGTGGTAGATTAGCACATTACTTCTAAGCTACCATACTGTTGAGCGTAGGCTTATCAATAACATTCCCTTTTGAGCCTTTTGATCTTGTATAGGTGTGTTTCATTTCTAGTACCAGTAGCCTGATGATTTTGCTGTTAGGATCTGCCAAGCAAATTGTTATTCACTTTTTTGAGTTTTTCAAAGGTCATCCTTCTGTCTCATTGCTCTTCTCTTAAATTTTACTGATTTCTACTCTTACTATTATTGTTCTAGATGCTTTGAGTTTATTTTCCTCTTCTTTTTCTAGATACTAAAGTATGAGGTTATTATTGATAATTTGTTTCCACCATCAGAGTAGAAGCATTTTGGTATTATATTTCCTCTCACAGAGCTGGTTTAGCTGTGTTGTACACATTTTACGTAGTATATTTTTAATTCAATTCCATTCAGTAAATGTTCCCTTTTTCTTAAGAAGTCGCCTTTCCTCCATGGAATATTTAGAAATAGTAGTTCAGTCTTGAACAAATTAGAAGAATTCCTATGATCTTTCTGTTGCTGGTACCTGGGCTGTCTCTATGTGGACAAAAAACAATTTTAATGGGATTTCATTTTAAATGTGTTATGTTTTACTTTATTGTCCATAATATGCCCATGATATAGTCCACAGGTTCTTTATTTTTTTATTTTTTTTATTTTTTATTTTTTTATTTTTTTTTTTTTGGTTTTTCGAGACAGGGTTTCTCTGTGTAGCTTTGCGCCTTTCCTGGAACTCACTTGGTAGCCCAGGCTGGCCTCGAACTCACAAAGATCCGCCCGGCTCTGCCTCCCGAGTGCTGGGATTAAAGGCGTGCGCCACCACCGCCCGGCTTTAGTCCACAGGTTCTTAAAGATATGACTTATTCCCTGAGTACTTTGGTGGCATATTCTCTAAGTTTCCATTAAACTCTGTAATTTTGACAACATTTTTTGAGTCCTTCAATATCTTGGCTGAATTTTTATCCAATTTTCCAATCAATTGTTGCTACAACCTTTAGCCGTTAACTATAGGCTTGTCCATTAATTTTTGTGTACATCCGCTCTATCTTCTCATGAACCAAAGCTGCTTCTTACTCACATTTTAATCAAACCCTCACCAACCCCTGTGACCATGTCCATTATAAAGAGATGTTTTGAATTCAGCCCCATGACCTATATTACTCGATTGCTTGACTGCTAATAAAATGACTGCTCTGTGCTTATGCTCGGCATAGAGGAAAACAACATTGTAAGTGCAACCCAGCTGTCCTGCTGTGTTTGGAAGGGCTCTGTTAGAAGAGTGCTGCTTCAGGCCACAAGGAACCATCCTTTTAACTGAAGCTGTTCAAAAACAAAATCAGAAGAGTTCTTTCGTGGAACTTATAAGACAGAAAGGCAGTCAAGGTACCTCACACAACCACCACGACACCACCCTTGGGGATGCTTCTCATGCCTTGTCATAAAAAAAAAAAATGTCTTTGAGATCTTGTTCAACTGGGAAACTCAACAGTACTGGTGTCTCTCTGGTAAATCATCTTAAAACACATACAGTTCATTCATAGGAATTTTGGTCATCTTCTGTATTTTGCCCTTACTGTTTGATTCAGACATTTTGAGGTTATGCATTATGATCAAATCTGGGTATTTCTTTGTATTTTATTTAACTTTTGGTTGGAGTTGGGGGGCTCAGCATTCCTTCTGGTTCTTCATAAAACACACAATAACTTTTAAATCAACCATTGTCACCCTGCTGCGTTGTGAAACCTGGAGATTGCTCCTCTGGTCTAAATGTGTTTTGATGCCTATTCTAGCCTCCTGCTGTTCTTCCTCCTCCCTAACCTTCCTAGCTGGCTTGTAACAACCTCTCTATTCTCTAAGCAAATCTGCTGTTTTAGCCTTTGCACATCAGCGAGAGAATGAAGCATTTGTCTTTCTGGATCTGACTTCTTTCACTTGGCACAGACTCCTTTAGTTCCACCCAAGAAACGGGATTTTATTTGTTTGTTTATTTTGTGACAAGACCTCACTGTATAGCCCAGGCTAGTTTGTTCGTCAGTCTCCTGTATGCTGCATTTATAAGCATATTCCTAGTATGGGATAGTTTAATAATATTCCATTGTGCATGCATCACCACACTTTTCAAATCTATTAATCAATAAATTAATGGACCTCTGGGTTGATGCCATAGCATGGCAGTTGTAGATAGCAGTAATAATCATGAAGTTGTATAGCTTGATGGATGAATACTTTTCTCCCATGTACAGAGACTTAGGTTGGATCACCAACATCGTGAAAACAAAGCACAGAACTACAGGTATTCTCTTGGCATAATAATTCTTTCCTTTGGTATTATTCAGTACCAGAACTTCTGGGTCATGTGGTGCTTCCGGTGACAATTTCCTGAGGCACTCCACACTGTTTTCCATCACAGCTATACTGCTTTATATCCTCAGAAGCTGTCTATGGGGTTATTGTTCTCCGATTTCTCAGCAGCATTTGTTACTTTGGGTCTTTTTTATTATAGCCATTCTAACTAGGGTGAGATGATATTTCACTGTGGCTTTAGCTAGGATTTCCCTGACATGAGCAATACTGAGGCGGTTTTTTTTTGTTTTGTTTTGTTTTTGTGATTCTGGCCATATGCATCTTTTCCTTTGAGAAATGTTGTTCAGATCTTTAACCCATTTTTAACTGGACATTTGTTAACAATTTAGGCTTTTTGTTTGTTTTGATTCTCCCTATATCCTGGACATCAACTGCTTGCAAGTGTTTTCTCCAATTCTGTAAATAGTCTCTTCATTCTATTGATCATTTTGTTTGCTATAATCCAGCTTGTCTAGTTTTGATTTTGTTGCCTACATTTTTTAAGGTCCATTTCACAAAAGTCATTGCTAAGGCTAATGAAACCTTCTTCCTACATTTTCTTTTAGTGGTTTCACTGTTTCAAGTCTTTCATTTAAATCTTTAGTACACTGAGTTTTATTTTTGTATTATGAAGTATGGACAACTAATTTAATATTTCTGTATATGAATATCCAGTTTTTAGTACTATTTATGGAAGAGGCTGCCCTTTCACCAATGCATTTTTTTTATTCTAAGTCATCTTTATAGATGACAAGCTATATAAGAATCCAATATTTCTTTGTGAGTACTAGCTGTTGTTTAGATCATGAGAGATGATGCTATTCAGGGTGATATTGTAATGGGGAGTGAGCTATTACAGTAGCAATATCAACAAAATGGCATGCTTATTATCTTAGAATCTAAAATATATCACATTAGATACTGTGAAAGTAAGTGTAGAGAAAATTAAGTATGATGACACCATTGTTTCTTAAAAAATCTTTCCTGTTTTTATTAGCCAACATTTCTTACACATGCCGCTAAAACTATAAACCACAGAAAAAGAAACTAGAAAACTGAGAGTTCATGCTCTAAAATATTGCCAGCAATGTAATCATCAGAATGAGAAGATTGAAACCAGTTATTTGATGAAGATTTGATGTTCAGAATAGACAGAGAAATGTACATTTCTGTTTATTCTTTTTTTCACCCTATATATTCTGATCATGGTTTCCCCTCCCCAATCTCCTCCCAGATCAATGGATATAATCTCATGGATTTCTTTGTTTTCCTTTCTGTTCCACTATTCTATGAGTTTAGTTTTTAAGTAAGTAACATGCTGTTTTCCTATTGTGGCTTTAAGGCATATTTGAAGTTTGAATACTCAGAAATCTACAAGTTTGGTCCTTTTGTTCATGATTCCTTTGCCTATTCAGAATTTTTAAGCAATTTCAATAGCATGAAATGTCCTATAACTCAATGGAAGAAGCAAACTTGAATACAAGAAACAAACTGAAAGTCCTCAAACATTTCGACAATTTCTGTTCTGGTTTGCCTTCTATTACTGTGATAACACCATAACCAAAATCAACTTGGGGAGGAAAGAGTATAATTTAGCTCACAGGCTGTAGCCAACCATCAAAGGAAGCCAAGGCAGGAACTCAACGAAGAAACCTGGAGGAAGAAATTTAAGCAGAAGCCGTGGAGGAATACTGCTTACTGGTTTGCTTTTCTAGCTATGCTCCATCTACTTTCTTATACAAGCCAGGACCTTCTTCCCTGGGACAACACTGAAACTGCGGTCTGGGTCCTCCCATATCGATCATTAAACAGGAACATGTCTACAGGAAGTCTGATGGAGATGTTTTCTCAACTAGATTCCTCTTCTCAGGTAACTTGGGTACTCTGCTCACTGTAAAATGTTTTAATGACAACAGAATACAAAGTTTTTACGGGTATGTTTGAACGAATACAGACACTGGGGAGGGAAGAACCTTTTTTATTTTAAAGAATACTCTCTTAATATGAAAAAGGATAGTTTGAGGGTGTGGTGGTACATGCCTTTGAGTTTGAGGCAAGCCTGGTCTATAGAGAGAGCTCCAAGCCAGCCAGTGTTACATAGTGAGACCCTCTCTCAATAGAAACCCAAGAGAACCTCAAGGAAGCTACAAACCAGGCAACTGTGGGAAGCGTCCTGTTGTTTGATTTGAGTCAGCCCTAGTTGTTCATTTGAACTGGGGATGGTTTTCAGCATTGTGCTTTAAGAATGACCGTGTGGCACCAACAGGAGGGGAGGGGTGAAGAAGGGGAAGAGAGGTGAAGAAAGAGAAGAAAGGAGGAATGAACAAAGGAGGCAGGAAAGATGGAGGGAGAGAAGAAAGAGATCAAAAGAAAGAGAAACAAATTCAGACATTCCAAAGAGTTAGCACTTGTGGAGAAGAGCCATCATTTTTCATTTCTATGATGTTTAAATAATAAAGTAAAAAGAATTGGTCTCCCCTGGGGAGTCAGCCCAGCCTGGTAGATTCAGTTGAGGCAGGTCCAGTTCCCTCCTCCCTGCACCAAGGCTGAGCAAAGTATCCCAGCATAGGCCCTAGGTTCCAAAAAGCCGGCTCATGCACCAAGGACAGGTCCAGGTCCCACTGCCTGGGGGCCTCACAAACAGTTCAGGCTCATCAACTGTCTCACTTATCCAGAGGGTCTGGTCCAGTTCCATGGGGACTCCTCAGCTATTGGTTCACAGTTCATGTGTTTCCGCTAGTTTGGCTATTTGTCCCTGTGTTTTTTCCAATCATGGTCTCGATATCTCTTGCTCATATAATCCCTCTTCTCTCTCACCAATTGGACTCCCAGAGCTCTGCCTGGGTTTTGGCCGTGGATCTCTGAATCTGCTTCCATCAGTCACTGGATGAGAGTTCTATCATGACAGTTAGGGTGTTCAGCCATCCAATCACCAGAGTAGGTCAGCTCAGGCACTCTCTAGACCATTGCCACCAGTCTTTGTGGATTTCTGGGGACCACTCTAGCACTGGGAGGAGGGAGGACAGGGAATCTGTGGCTGATATGTAAAATTAAATTAATTATAAAATAAAAATATTTATAAAAAAGACAAGGTATGTATAGAAGTAGGCATGTTTTACAATATTATTTTCATAGAATCCATGTTCCACAAAAATAAGTGGTTTGAGAACTACTTCCCTAGAGTCTTTGAAGAGTCACAGGTTTTAATACAGCCCTACTTAATATTCTATATAGATTCTAATATTCCCAAGAATGCTATCTGCTTGAGAAATCACTTTCTCCTCAAAACATTTGACCAGAGTAGTCAAGACAATCATCCCTTGAAACAGTAAAGACAATTGGTATACCTTAGGTGGCATGGCCTGGAGTTCCATACATGAACCACTGTCTGAACTTTGCATGGGACAAAACAGGTCATTCATGAGACTTGAGTATAATTTACCCCATACTAAAGGGTGATGTTTGCAATCTCTTATACACTGCTGCGTAACATGTTTCAAAAATCATCTAAGAAATTACAGCCACACAAAATATTACTTGGAAATATTGGCTTTTGATTCTAGGGGAAATATTTCTGTTGAAGAAAAAAATAGAAATTTGCAGCTTCTCAAAGATGAAAAGCATCTTCAAAGTCTGTATTAAGACTGAAAAGCAGCAGCTGAAATGCCTGTGGGAGGTACCCAGGATGAATATTCTGGAGATTTTCCTTTCTGGATATTAGGACTAAGCTTGTGTATGATCATATGAAAAGTTAGGTTGAGAGAATAAAGTGAATTTGGTGAATAAAACATTTCCAACAGTGCTACCTACTGCAAGTCGGGTTTAAAAATAATAACAGTTGTTAGGGAATAGAGACTGTAAGAGAGACCCTTTATGGAGGAGGCCACAAAGGATGATCTCCCAGGCACCCTTACTTTTGGGGTTTGCTTACTAGCACATGCTGGTGCTTGCTTGCTCTATATATTCAAAGGGGCTCTTGTGTCACCTCCTGCTAGATTTGCTGTTTGGAGGTTGCCAAGGCAAGTGTTTCTATCAGACATGTTACTTCAATGTGTAACATGTGGCATGTGACACCCACCAACGCAGACAACTATCTTAGTAGCCACCCAAGTCCAGTAGCATCGAAGAGGCATCAAAAAGTGTCATCGAATAAGATAAAACCTTGAAATAATGACATTTTAAAATCATAAACATCCAAACATCAGTAAATTGTAAAGGGTAATAATAGCACTAGAATCAAACTCTCTGTATATTTGTTCTACAAGCAAACTGCACTCATAAATATGTATGGAATCAATAAACTTGCATTCCTCAAACAGATGATAATAGCAAATGGACAGTTTGATGGTATATTTTTACATCATTTTTTCTATTCTCCTTTAAAATAAGCCAAAATTATACTGATGGTGCATCCTATAATGTGAGATTCGACATCCCACTAACTTCATTATGAACACAGCTCACACTTTCTAAACTTCTGCTAATATTCATGGGTGACATGTCATCAAATAAGATGTCCCAGGCCTTACACATATTTATTATTTTTGGTCTAATTGTGGAGTTGATTCCTTCATGCCTCATAGTCTGTACTGGTACCTGGCAAAAAAAATTTAACTTGTTCCTCTATGACCTTAGAAGTATAGTGATCACTCTTGCTAAACTCAACCATAGTCAAGTGTGAACATGCAGAAAGACTGCTATTCATGGGCAGAAGACAGGCCCATGACACTGAAATTCTCAGAGCCTACTAATTAGTCTTGGCTACTTGGGGATTATTTTATCCAAATATCATATTTCAGAAAGTCTTGTGTTCTTTTATTTTGTTGTTGTTGTTTTGCTTTGGTATGGTTTTGTTGGTTTGGTTTTGCTTTTGATTTTTGTTCTGTTTTGGTTTTTCAGACAGGGTTTACCTATGTGGTTCTTGATGTCCAGGACTCACTCTGTAGACCAGGCTGGCCTTGAACTCACGGAGATCCACCTACCTATACCTCCCAAGTGCTAGGATCGAAGGTGTGCACCACCACTAGCCAAGACTTGAGAAAGTCTTTGGGTTCACACTTTTTATGAACCAGCTTGTCCCTAACTCTTTCCTCTTATAGAGAAGTTGCTGCACTAGTTCAATTTTCAGAAGAAATGGAGGAAAAGCTGAAACCAGACCAAAGTCTATGTTTCTGTTTCTCCTAACTTATTTCTCAAATGCAGGAAAAAGCAAACCACACAGAAGTACCACACAGGGCAAGAGAGCTGGGAAGGCAGGTTCTCACAGAACAGAGGGAACACACCAGATAGTTCAACCTTAAATCATGTCAACCACAAAAAGTATAAACACACAACTAGAAACAACACATACACACACTCACATGCACACACACATACACACACATACATATACACACATGCATACATATATACACATGTGTATATGCACATACACACACAAGCACATGTTCTCTCTCTCTCTCTCTCTCTCTCTCTCTCTCTCTCTCTCTCTCTCTCCCTCCCTCCCTCCCTCCCTCCCTCCTCTGCTCTTTTCTCAGGAATTTTCATCAGGGTAGCTTAAGAAGAGGTCTATTCATAGTCCAAGAAAAGCATATGGAATGTTATATTTTTGTACATTTCTGCTGAAATTCTTAGGGTTACAAATATTGAAAATATTCTGTTAAAATAACAAAAGTATAGAGGTTTTGATAAAATAAACAGGCCAGAAATAACAGAGCAACATTGAAAATAAATGAACCATTCATCAGATCTTTCTCTTGGGCTCAGTGTTAAAAAATGTAGGAATTTCTGTTATTAATTGTTTTTGCCTGTTTTGTTTTATATGCTCATGTGTACAGAGGGCATGATGTTTTCACACTGTAAAAAAGGTTAGGGATAAAGATGTCATGAGATCATCCTTTTCTTAGGCACAATAATTAAGTTACAGTGGTTTAATATGAATTGTACTTCTGAAATTGGCACAAAATGTTTTAAATCTCTAACCATATATAAACTGTTAGAATGTTAGCAATGCATTTACTTTCTAAAACTTTTCAGAAAATTAAATATTGCTCTGAGTTATGCAAACTTCATTAAGGAATCTGCATAGCAAAGTACATACATTTCTTTGAGAAAAAAAGTAATTTGTTTCCTATTTCTGTATTTCTGGGGTGATTTGTAGCTTCCAAAGATAATATGCAAACATATTATGTGATCAGCACTGTTCATTTCCTCCTAGTTCCTTTTATGCATTATGTGCCTTGTTAGGTGTCAAGAGTTTGTGGATGCATGGATCTGCATAAATCCAAATGTTACTTTTAACATTTCAGCATATGATTTAAAAGATGATGCTACATTTTTATTTCTAAAAATATGAGAGAAGGTGGTTGTTTCAGAAAAATCAACAAAAACACTAAATTTATTGTAATAAAATAACATATCTTTGCATTATATTTGTCTGATAAGAAAGCAAGAACATCTTATCATTTTAGTTTTTAGGTTTAATTATTATTATTTAATGTGTGTAAGTGTTTTTGACTGCATGTATGGGCAACTCGTGTGTTCCTGATGCTCACAGAGGCCAAAAACAGGTGTCAGATTCCCTGAAGCTGGAGTTACAAAGTAGTGTGATCATCATTTGGGTTCTAGGAACTGAACCCTGATCCTCTGTTAGAGTAGCAAGTGCTCTTAACAACTGATCCATCGCTCTAACCCCTCAAGGAGATCTTGATGGGCAGAAATTATAGGAAAGTATCAATCCAGAAAGTAGACACATTCCAAAGGCACTATGTGTAGTAAGGACATTTTCCTCACTTGATGGCCCCACTTAATGGCTACATTGACAGAGCATGGGGCAAATTGGAGTCTGTGCAAGGAGAACACGAGAGCCAGGAGACAGTCCCAACAAAAAAATTCCTTCAAGGTGACATCTTCAGTCAATGAACAGGAAGGAGCATTCTTAGGGAAATAAGCCATAGAAGCAAATAAAAATGAGAGCCCAGCAAAGGCCAACTGGCTGATAGAGCTCAACACATTGCAGATTTTGAAAAGACATGCATGTTATGAAATAAATACCAGCTTCACATTTCAAATAAAGTAAGGAAATAGCAAGATGAAGAAAGACAGGAGATTTTTCAGAAATTACCGGTATATTTGAAAAACAATGAATCTGAAAATAAAAGTGTTGCCCAAAATATAGAGAGGATAACTGAAGTTTCAAATAAAAGAAAGAAAGAAAGAAAGAAAGAAAGAAAGAAAGAAAGAAAGAAAGAAAGAAAGAAAGAAAGAAAGAAAGAAAGAGGAAAGAAAGAAAAGAAGGAAGGAATATGTTTACAGAAATAGTCAAAAAATCTGGGGATGATGAGATAGCTCAGCAGATAAATGTACTTTGCCCCCAAACCTAATGACTTGAGTTTAATCTAGGGCCTACATGGTGAAATGAAAGAACCCTGTCCTGCAAGTTGTCCTCTGACCTCCACATGTGTGCCACTGCATGCATGGGTACCACCACCCAACACACATGCAAACAAAATGATAGGTAGGTAGGTGGATGGATGGATGGATGGACGGATGGATGGATGGACGGATGGATGGATGGGTAAGTAAATAAATAAAATACAAATCTAAATAATGAATAACTTTGAATTTTCTAGTATTGGTAGATATTGATCTTTTACTTCAAAAACAACAATAATGATTTAAAAATCCAAGGGAAGTAAACACTTGCTCCTTGCTAGATAGGTTGTAATGAATCTGCAGAACAGCACAAAGAATAGGAAGTTCTTGAAGAAAGACTAAAAACTACCCTCAAGAACCAATTGAAAATCAAACTGAAGCAGACTTCTTAGTAATGTCAGTGGAAGCCAGAATGTCTTCAAAGCCTAAGAAGTTTTGTACTGAGTACAAGTATCCTTCAAGTGATAAGATAAAGATATTTTACAAGCTCATAGGGCAGAAGGCTTAAACTACAGAATATTAATTGGTTCTTTGATATGAACTATGAGGTTCCTTGTTTAAATTTATAATTTAGAGCATACTTTGAGATTTCTTTCCTCAGTTAACCCATATTAATGTGTGATGCTGTGGCCTTTACATAAGGATTTAGGTTTTCTAAAGGTAGAAAACAATTTAACTCAGTATTTGTCCAGTGAAACTCATTTTGTTTGTTTTCTATTCTGTTTCTGGTCTTTTTAGATTGGGTCTTGTTATGTAGTCCAGGTTAGTCTGGTACTCACAATGTTGCCTATGCTAGACTTGAACTCATGGCAATCCTGCTACTTCAGTACCCCCAGTGCTGGAGATAAGACCACCATGCCCAGTTCAATAACTATTGAAAAATGGGGGGAAACATGCAATAAGCTCATCTGACTCTTAAAACATTGAAAAATATGTAAAGCCCCCGATGCTCAGAAAAAAAACACTGATAACATCTTCCTGCGCATGTGTGTGTTTTTATAGTTAACTTTTCTTATTAAAAATAGATATAACTTTTCTTATTAAAAATAGATCATAATCAGTGCTTTTCCTTACTACATTTTAATAGATAAATAGCTTGTTATATTAGTGATGGTTAACAAATAACTCTCTCTCTCTCTCTCCACTTAGATAATTCAGCAGCATGTATTATTATATAGTGAATATTTATTACCATCCCCTTAACTGAAAAATTTTCTAAGTCTGTTGATGTTGAACTTGGCCATAGAACGTATTTGGTTAATGGAAGTTTCCAGATTCAGTTTTGCTTGTCCTAATTAGTTGGGCTCTACTGCTCTGACTACTCTTAGGTAGCTGTGGTCCTTTCAGCACAGGAGGCACTAACTTGAACCCTGATTGCACTTTCAGCCAAACCCCACCAATGCAGACCTGCCCAGCTGTGTTCATCGGGATCCCGCCCATCAGCTGACCTGCAGACCTGAGTACTAATTAGAATATGTGCTCATCATTGCAAACCATGGTATTTGAAGACAGGTTTTCTGTGTGTGTGCATTTTATATGCAGTGGCTGATGAATACAGTTGGTATTGGACAGAGAGGCTGTTTTCCAATCTTGCTGTGATGAATAATGATTTATTAAATGTGCTATATCATTCTATAAAGAGGACCTGTGTAAGGTCTAGTCTAATATTGTCGCACACTGTGGACATGGTTAACAAAGAAGAATTTTAAAAAAAAATTGCAACTGGGCAAAGTGTAGAAAATAAATGTCAGCGGTGCTTAACTGCAAGTGGACATGTTTACCATCCCCCAACTCCCAAAGGCTTTCTGCAGAAGAGAAAGCAAATATACTGTCAGAGCCAGAGGTCAGGCAGGGCCAGAGAAAAAGTGTCTACTGGGTATGACAGAACTGCTGAACTCTTGAACTCACAGCAGCTGTGCCCAAACAAGACCAAGCCAGTCAACTTCTTGCAATAGGAGAGGAGGATCATGAGCCTCCAAACTCTAACTGGAGAGCTATTGATAAACAGCTGATGGCTTCTGAAAGTAGGACAGTCACTTTTTTTTAAAAAACATAGCCCCTAGTAGGCTGACCACGCTCCATTGAATGGTGTCTGTCTTAGTTATGTTTTCTATTACTGTGAGGAAATGCCATGAATAACCTGGGGTGGAAGTGGTTTATGTCACCTACTCTTCCATATCACAGTTCATCATCAAAGGCAATAATGTCAGAACTCAAACAATGTAGGAACCTATAGACAAGAGCTGAAACAGAGGTCATGGAGGAATGATGATTACTTGCTTTCTCGTTGCTTGCTCAGCCTACTTTCTTATAGCACCCAGGACCACCTGCCAGGGGGTAGCACCACCCACAATGGTCTGAGACCTCCCCTATCGATAAGTAATTAAGAAAATGCCCTCAAGCTTGTCTATAGCCTGGCCTTATGGAAGCATTTTCTCAATTGAAGTTCCTTCCTCTCAGATGACTCTAGCTTGTGCCAAGTTGACAGAGAACTGGCCAGCACAGTGCCATATTCGGGAGTATACGTGCAGCAAAAAATCGGAATATGTGGGTTACTGTTCAAAGCAAATAAACCAGAGGACATAAAGTTGGGGTTAGGGAGGTGGGGGTGGACCTGGGAGGAGTTAGGTAAAGGAGGTGGGGTGAATATGATCCAAACGCCTTTTATAAAGCACCCAAAGAATGAGTAAAATGTTACACAAAAATAAATAAAACATTATAAAGGAGGACACAAAGTTGGAATGGATGTGATGGGGGCTCTTTGGAGGTGGTGGGAGGGGAAAGTGAGGGGTGGGTATGACGAGCATATGTTGTAAAAACGTGTATGAAATTCCCAAAGAAGAAGTAAAAACTTTTCAAATAGTATCATATAATGAATGGCACACTGCTCTAATATAATAACACAACTCTAATTTTAGTCTAATACCAGACTCTATGTTCTTGATAAGAGGCTACAATTCTTGCCAATGGAATATGTATACTCTTTTCAGTAAGTTGTAAGTCTCATGCTTTATAATAGCATAGATTGACTTTGATGGGAAATATACATATTTACTGCATTTAGCCTCATTTCCTTGGCCATGTAAATGTTGAGCTGAAGCCATGTTACATGAGATACCAATCTGGGCTCATCTGTCATTTAAATCAGCCTTACTTGGGCACAATTTTTTTCTTCCCGAAGAAGACATTAAACCAAGCTGTAATTTATCATGGAAATTTTGAGCCGAATATGAAAACTCATACCTTACTAAAATTTGCATTACTTGGTTCTTTTTTAAAATAATTATCTTTTGTATAATATTGCTGTGGTTTTAATTACACTTTAATGTATATGATAGTGAGACAGTACTTGGAAAAGAGTGACAGTGCTTTAAAGCTTAGCATTTTTATTAGGAACCAATAATATATTATATACTATATAATATGTAAGGAACTATTTCTTATCATTCATGTTGAATGGGGTCATAGTACACATCATTTGAAGTGGCCATCACACAAATCAATATCTACAAAGAACTCCACACACTACTAGTAGTTGATAAATTAAATACATTGATGCTGAAATGGTTTTCCAAGAACTAACAGTGTGTCAATAAGCCAGGAGAATACAATTAATTTTATTACTTTCCTAGAATATTTAACTTGATATCATGCAAACCTCCAAGATGATTGAATTCAGTTGGAATAATTTTAGTAGACAGTGTAGTACCATCCTTGTGACCCCTTTGCTAAACCATCTTTCTCACTTTGAGTTCCAGGGACACTACTACAGTAAGGAAGAGTTGAGGTATGGGAGTTGAGGTATGGGGTTCAATTCACGAACACAATAGTTCCTCTGTCTAACCCACACATTAGCACTCTCTGGACATATGCACATCATGTTCTTAATAGATGTGCATTTTTCTTTGCACACAACAGCCAAGCTAAGCAATGAAATCACAGACCTGCAAAAGCCTCTTTCACAAACAAAGCTGCTGGACATAGAGGTAACAAATATGTCCAGATTTCCAGACACATTTAGAGAGCATCCCATGCCTTTACTTGTACACATGAATGATGATGATGTAGACAAGTGAGACTGTGAAGTGAGAGGTAAAAATGAAGTGCTAGAAGCTAGACACAAGAATCACCACCCTTGTGGATATTTCGTCACAAATGTTCCAGTTGTCATGAAGAAGTGCAAATGGAGACATGGTGGTTCTGTGCTGTGGCTGTGGTTGCTGGATCGAAGGAAATGAGCCCAGTTTAAAGAGCACACAAAATTCTATTTATGTTTGTGTATGTGCATGTGTGTGTGTGTGTGTGTGTGTGTGTGTGCAGGTATACACACTGAAGTCAAAGGGTGATGTCTGGTAGCTTTTGTCATGGTCCACCTTATCTTTGTGGGACAGGCTCTTATGGAGATATTTTATTTGTGCTGAAATGTGATTTTATTTGTATGTTAATAAATAAAGTTGCCTGGGGAATCAGAGCTAGGAGCAAGTCGTTTAGCAGAAGTCCGGCAGTGGTGGCACACACCCTTAATCTGATCACATGGCAGGCAGAGTCTCTGTGTGGTCAAGGACACAGTCAAGCGGTGACCTGAACCTTTAATCTCAGTACGAACCATAGAGACCTGGAGGTCTGTACAGACAGGCAGTGATGAGGAATTCATGTGGTTGAATTTAGAACCAATGAGAAGGCAGAACAGAAAGTCAATAAAAAGACAGACACACAAGAAGAAGGTCTCTCTTTCAGGGGAAGGATGGCAGCGACAAGTAAGCTAATGGCTATTCACTAGTGCTCTGACCTCTTGGGCTTTTAACTCTGTATTTGGCTTTGTGTTTCTTATTTAATAAGACCGTTTAGAATTACATCTACAGGTTCTCTTCTCTGAAACTGGAGATTTTCTATCAGCAAGTCCCTGGTGCTCTCTCATCTCTACCCCCACAGCTCTGAGGTTATGGATGCACATGACTTTCACGTGGGTGCCAAGGATCCAAACTTT